>NC_142932.1:107012119-107044619 GCF_046866305.1 Octopus bimaculoides | reverse complement strand
TCATCATCACATCTAATAATATTTTTACTTCCAGTACACATTCTTCCAATCACTTACCTGCTTCATGGCTTCTATTTTATTCACGAACAATGCAAGAACAAGAATTACACGAACAAAAATTGATAACTTCATCCTGTTCCCTATCTCACTTAAAGCTCAAGTCTCTCTGCTAACAGTTGTCAAGCGAGCCACTTTTCTCCTCCAGTTTACTTCTACACTGCTACTGTCACCATCACCAACAAACTATCAACTTCTTTTTCTTTCTTAACTGGTAACTTCATTTTCTTCTGCTGTTTTTAAAATCTAAAATGAGGACAGTATTGCTACTCTCATTTGGAAAGATATCAACACCAGCAATTTGATACAAACTTTGTTTTTATGTCATGCACAAAAAAAAAAAAAAAATGCATTGGGCATACTACATGGGGCATATATGAGCTTGAGTGTGTTTATGCATGCGCATGCGTGTGTGTATTTATCTCTTTCAGTATCTCTCTCTCTCTCTCTCTCTCTGAGGTTATTGAGAAGACTCACCCACTCTGGTGAAACTGAATTCTAGAAAAGCTGTGTGTTCTAACTATATGTAGCAATAAGACTTTTGGTACACTCTACCCCAGCAAACCAAACTACATCTCTTCTCTTCCACACATTTCTTCTTTTATAGTTATGCTTATCTCTTGCTCCCCAATACTGTCCTCACTACTCTGCTCCCTGTATCATTGCCAGCATGGAAAATGGACATTGAATGATGATGATGATCATTATCATCATATATATCATCATCATCATCATCATTTAACATCCATTTTCAATGCTGGCATGGGTTGGATGGTTTGACTAGAGCTAGCAAGCTGGAAAACTGCACAGGGCTCCAACCTGATTTAGTATGGCTTCTACAGCTGGATGCCCTTCCTATCACAAACCACTTACAGAATGTGCTGAGTGCTTTTACATGACACTGCATGAATACTTATACATGGCACAGGCACATGTGCTTTTTACGTGGTACCATATATCTATCTATCTATCTATCTATCTATCTATCTATCTATCTATCTATCTATCTATCTATCTATCTATCTATCCATATATATTTAATTATTTATACACATACGCACACTCGCACGCTCACATGTATGTATCCATATATATATGTATGTGTATGCATGTATGTATGTATGTATGTATGTATGTATGTATGTCACTAAGCATTTTGTCTGATGTGCTTGAAACAACAATATTCATAATTCAATACAATCAAAATCATCTACCCTTTTGATCATCGGAAATAGACACAAATAGTTGTGTAATGCATTAGCTTGTTTCTTTGCCACATTCACAATTAAAAAATTGGTATATGTCCCATAATTCTCTTCTCCAATCAACAGAAGAAATATCAATTTACGCATTGACTAGAACTACTTCCAGACGTTCCCTTGAGAGCATAAAGAAACCGTGGTAATGCAGAGATACATGTCCTTTTTCCTCTCTCACTTATAGTTGAAGAACTAAGAGCCACTTTTATTGGTCACATTATTCTATTGAACCATTTTTTCTAGTCAAATGGTTCCTGTTTAGAACCTGTTTGTCGTGGCACCATTTATGAACCCTGCCCTCCCCCCAAAAAACTGATACTTCTTCACTATTCTTCCTTTCCGTTTTTGTTTCATTGGGCAACAAATGTCCATGAGTTTATGTGTACATGTGTATAAAGTAGAGAGCTGGCAGAGTTGTTACTACACTGGACAAAATACTCAGTAGTGTTTCTCCCAGTTTTTTACACCCTGAGTTCAAAGGTTGTCAAGGTTGACTTTGCTTTTCATTGATAAAATAAAATACTAGTTGAGCACTGGGGTCAATGTAATTGACTTTCCCTGCTCCTCAATATTGCTGGCCTTGTAGCAAAATTAGAAAGAATTATTTGTATTTATGTCACTAACGACTGTTTTCATTTTTCATGTTGGATTATGCTGTCATATAATTGAATTTCTTTTCATTTTATTTTCCCTGTTGTTGCATTCAAACTGTTTCTTTCTTTTGGGGGCTGGGAGGAGTTTTCTTTTTCTTTGCAGGAAACCGACTTAAGTTAGATGTAAACTAAGTATGTTTATACATCTAACAAATGTCAAGGTCAGGCCTTATCAAACAATAAGTGTGAGAGTAGACGTCCAGTCCATTCTAGAATGTTCCCTATCAAATATGATCAAACAGGAACACTTTTCCTCAGCTATACTCAGTAAATAAATATATATATATACATTCACATAGTTTTGCAACTTAGAAACAGAAAACTATAGCAGCAGCAACAGCAGCAGTAACTGTAGCAGCAGCAACAGCAACAGTAGTAGTTATTCATACTTTTATCTTGCTTTCAAGATCAATTAATACACAAAGCAACCAACAAAAAGTAAGCTGTGTGTACATAAACCGCGAAGATAGACATAATACATGCAAAACAAATAAATAGCAGAACAAAACAAGCAAACAGTTGAAAGGCCACAGAATACTGACCAAGAAACGCAGAACATGAACAGCACAAACAAAAATATAAATGGAAAGGGGTTATAAGGAAGATTTAAATGTAGGAAATATTATAGATGAAAATCATGAAAAAGACAACGAAAAGGTGGAAATAATTTTGAAATTAAAAACAATAGAACTTTTCTATAAGAAGATCCCCGTGGACCGACTAATGCACATCACTAAATTGAAACAATGACGAAATGACAACAGTAAAATACACAAACTTGACCATCGCAGATTTAATAAAATCCGATATGAGCATCAATATCACCGTATTAACCGAAATAGTATATACAGTAGCCACTCTAACAAAAGAAAGTGAGTTTTCCTTCAGATCTACTTCTATAGCAATATCAAAATTCAAGCAAAACAAAATGAAAAACAAATATACAGAAAAGACAGAAAAAGATTTTTAAAGATCTCTCAGTCCTTAATGAAATCAATAATATGACAACTAAAAGATAAACGTATAGAAATATAAAAAAGAAGAAAAAGAGAGTATCTGAAATCAAAGAACGCCTGAAACAAGAGATCTGGAAAAAGATTCAAAAATCCGACGGCAGACAAGCGACAGCGAAACTTGGAACAAAAACAGTTTGAGTCCAACCCCAAATGATGTCAGTAACAGTTAAGTAAAAATAAAATAGAAACAAATACAACACCGACTGCAAAAGGTGTAGCATTTACAGATGATTATAGTCATTGAAAGAATTACTACGAGCAAGATTGTTCTAGACGAACAGTTTTAAAGAAAAATAGAAGAAACAAAAAAGTATACACATATAAAAAGACTCAACTGTAAGTACAGAATGCCATGATAAAACGATCGGAAGAGCCTTTACATGGCAACAACCTAACCACTTGACCAGCACCTTCACACACACACGTCATTAGTCACAAGGCTATGAAAATGCTTCTATGGTTATACAATGAGGACGGTAAAAAAAACAATCTCTTACACTGAACTGACGAAACAAACTTCAGTAAAGATGAAACTTCTCTGCACTCTGACTAGGAAAAACTTGTGCGAATCTGTACGCCTTCACTATACTACTTTTTACTAGAATCTACAAATCTTCAAGAACTCGCCGTACACATCCGATCGTGTTGGATGCCCGTCGTAGAAAAGCGGCCGGTCAAAAGATTTGAATTTTACATGACGTCTCTTCTCCCTCATGTC
This sequence comes from Octopus bimaculoides, assembly GCF_046866305.1. Taxonomy (NCBI): domain Eukaryota; kingdom Metazoa; phylum Mollusca; class Cephalopoda; order Octopoda; family Octopodidae; genus Octopus; species Octopus bimaculoides. The sequence goes on along the minus strand of NC_142932.1, from coordinate 107,040,916 downwards.
CAGTGTCCTGGTGTCTCATTTCAATGCCGATTTAACTATCCTACACGCCCCCGATCGAAAGATCACTTCACTATCCTTTCATTCTATTTCAAAGTCGTCCATCTACCCGGGTGGACGTTACTCTCTTTGTGATCTCCGCAAGGTTGTGAGGCTGGCCTCTCCCTCTCCTTTCCCCATTTCACGCCTTTCAACACAGCGTCCACTTCAGCTACATTGATGGACATGCTCAACTGGTTAAGGTCAAGCAACTGAGAAGCAAATCTGTGGTATTGCGCAGAATATTTGCTGTAACTCATCTTTTTAAGGCGGCGAGCTGGCAGAATCGTTAGCACACCGGGTGTTTCGTATGTCGCTACATTCTGAGTTCAAATTCCGCCGAGGTCGACTTTGCCTTTCATCCTTTCGGGGTCGATTAAATAAGTACCAGTTACGCATTGGGGCCAATGTAATTGATTTAATCCCTTCTCCTAAATTTCAGGGCTTGTACCTACAATAGAGAGGACTATTATTATTATTATTGTTCAGTAGTTTTATTTTTATAACGTGCTTTCACTTCACTACCGAGCGCAGCTCTGTGTGCCTTGGGTATGTGCTGTGGTTTGCTGTGATGCTCTTATGGTTACTGTATTGAAAGTGTTTTGCGTAGGATGTGTGCAGTGCCCAGTAGTGCAATTTTCTGTATGTTAAGTCCTGGTGTTTTTGTTATGTATTTGTCTGAATATTTTTTATTATACCTAATGCACCTACTATGATACGAATCGTTTCTGTTTTTAGATTCATATTCGAGTTACCTCTATTTCCAGGTCTTTGTATTTTGAAAGTTTTTCCATTTCTTTTAGGGAAACGTTGTCATCTGCTGGTATTGATACATCAATTAGAAAGCATTTTTTTCTTCATGATCTTTGACAACTATATCTGGTCTATTTGCCTTAATTTCTCTGTGTGTATTGGCATATCCCAGAGTATGGTTGCTTTCTCGTTTTCTGTGACCTTTTCTGGCGTGTGTTTATACCATCTTTTTTCTGTTGTTATTCCATAGTGTTGGCATAGCTTCCAGTGTATATAGGTCCCAGCTCTGTCGTGTCTGTGAATTATTATTATTATTATTATTATTATTATTATTATTATTATTATTATTATTATTATTATTGCCTTTGCACAGCTTCTAACGCTGGAGATGTACTACAGCGTCAGCTGTTCACTACCAGTGAACTAAGGTAACACCTCTTATTTTCGAGCACCTTCCGGAGTATTCGAGCCGTTCCAAGCAGTGCTGTTTTCTGCAAGTGCTCCACCCTTATTGCAGCCCCTTTTTGTTCCATGTACTTCTCGAGATTTTTGCTCGCTATTCCCAGGGCTCCGACAATTATTGGTACTACTGCTACCTTTTTCATCGACCACAACTGTTTAACTTCCAAAGCTAACCTGTCATATCTCTCGACTTTTCTTTCTTCCTTATTGCATACCTTGTTATCAGCTAGGCATGCTATGTCTATGATCCAGCATAGTTTGTTTTCTTTCTCAATTAAGACTTTGTCCAGCTTCCTATTCTATCATCATCATCATCATCATCATCATCATCATCATCATCATCATCGTCATCATCATCATCGCCATCATCATTATTATTATTCAGTAGTTTTATTTTTATAACGTGCTTTCACTTCACTACCGAGCGCCTTGGGTATGTGCTGTGGTTTTCTGTGATGCTCTTATGGTTACTGTATTGAAAGTGTTTTGCGTAGGATGTGTGCAGTGCCCAGTAGTGCAATTTTCTGTATGTTATATATACTTGTAAGTTCTGGTGTTTTTGTTATGTATTTGTCTGAATATTTTTTTATCATACCTAAGGCACCTACTATGATAGGAATTGTTTTTGTTTTAGATTCATATTCGAGTTACCTCTATTTCCAGCTCTTTGTATTTTGAAAGTTTTTCCATTTCTTTTAGGGAAACGTTGTCATCTGCTGGTATTGATACATCAATTAGAAAGCATTTTTTTTCTTCATGATCTTTGACAATTATATCTGGCCTATTGGCCTTAATTTCTCTATCTGTGTGTATTGGCATATCCCAAAATATAGTTGCTTTCTCGTTTTCTGTGACCTTTTCTGGCGTGTGCCTATGCCATCTTTTTTCTGTTGTTATTCCATAGTGTTGGCATAGCTTCCAGTGTATGTAGGTCCCAGGTCTGTCGTGTCTGTGAATATATTCCTTCTTAGCCAGGACTGGGCAGCCAGAGATAATATGATTTATTGTTTCTTGTCCATCGCCACATATTCTGCAGTTACTTGTTATGTTTCTTTTCGTTATATGTTTTTGGTAATTTCTGGTGGGGAGGCTTTGATCTTGTGCAGCAATTAAAAATCCTTCAGTCTCTGCTTTGAGTCCTGAGCTTCTCAACCATTGCTGGGATTTTTCTCTGTCTATTTCTTTTGCATTTAGTTTAGCCCAGTATTTACCATGTAGGGGGCTTTTCTTGCCATCGTTTTATCATGGTCTGTTGCTGTTCTAGTTTTAGTTTGGATTTCATTTGTTTTATAGCTTTTCTTCTTCTTCTTCTTCTTCTTCTTCTTCTTCTTCTTCTTCTTCTTCTTCTTCTTCTTCTTCTTCTTCTTCTTCTTCTTACTTGTTATGTAGTATGATTTCTTGTTTGTATTTGTCAGTTTCCTTAAATACTGAAAACAGTTTCTTGTTTTGCTCGTGTTTTGTGGCTATTTGTATTAGTTTTCCCTGCTTCGGAAGTAGGTATTTTTGTAGTCCTATGGTGGTTATTTTATAATAGTTTTCCTGCTGTATAAGACCCCTGCCACCTTCTGTACGTTGTATATATAGCCTTTCTATGTCAAATTTTGGGTGGTGCATCCTAGATCCTGTCATTATTTTTCTTGTTTTCCTGTCTATTTTGGTTAGTTCATTTAGTGTCCGGTTAAGGATATTGTAGCTGTAACTTATAACTGGGACAGTTAAAGTGTTAATACCTATTATCTTTTTTTGTTTTTATCATCATCATCATCATTATTATTATTATTATTATTATTATTATTATTCCTTCGTAAGACAGTGTAGGTAAAAATGGACCGTCAAGTTATAACAAGGACCTCAGACAGATAATACTTTCCTTAAGATGTGCGCTGTGCCCAATAAGGCTGCTTTTTGCAAGACGTCAATCTTGCATGGGATTTCCAGTTGCTTTAAGAAGTCTTGAAGTTTCAATGGGATTGAGCCTAACCCTCCGATCACCACTGGTATCACTTTTACATCACTCTCTCTCTCTCTCTCTCTCTCTCTCGCATTCCATACACTCTTGCCATTTTCACTTTCAATTCAGTATACTTGGTGATTTTTTTCAACATCTTTACTCACAACATTCATGTCATTTCGTATGGCTACATCAATGATCTGACAATATTTGTCTCTCTTACTCAATATGACAATATCCGACCGACGGTGTTCGATTAGACGATTCGTCTGAAAATCATAGTCCCAGAGTATCGTTACTTTTCCATCTTCCTGCATAAACTTTACCAGTTCTCTGTTACTTCATATTGGTATTTACGGTATAAGAGCCAATGAAGATGCACACCCATTTTATCATGACGACGCTTGTATTCTTTTTTGTGCAAGGCTCTCATATCCACTTACTTGTCGATAAAATAAGTACCAGTTATCTACTGGGGTCTATGTAATCAATTATTTCTCTCTCCCAAATTCTTGGTCTTGTACCTATTGTAGAAAGGATTATTATTATCATTATTGTTGTTGTTATTATTATTATTATTATTATTATTATTATTGTTAATTAACAACTCGGGTTTCGTTGGAACTCCTAGAGTCTTGTATGTGTAGCGAGCTTGCTGCCTGCAGCCTACGGTACCATGTTATCTGTTCTTTTCAACTATCTAATACTTACCTGATTATTCTGGCCGTACTAAGGAAGCAAACCTTTTGTAACTGTTCTACTGGGCGCTCTATTCTAGCATATGTGGTGCATGTTGTCCACCATCACTAGGTCCGATCTGTTATGCTCTAGCACCTGATCTGTTTGGATTGGGAAATCTCAGAGGATTTTGCTAGTTTCCGACTCCGTCACTCTCTGCGGTGTGTTCTCATACCACGTCTTGCCCCTCTCTAGCCCCCACTTTTCGCACAGTTTCCAATGTAGCACTTTCACTACCCGGTCGTGTCGCTACAACTTGTAATAGTTTGGGGCATCTAGGGCATTCGTTCGTGATGTGGGATCTTTAGGGTTTGACGGCCAACATTTTCTTATGTAGTGTTTTTGGTATCGAAACACTTTCAAACTTCGTATACTTGTATATTTTGCGGTATAGAACAGATAAAAATTTTTGTATCCGAAGTTATTTCACGTTAAAAATTGTCTTATTTCGATAATTTCAACTAATCACTGACGTCTATTCAGTTGAATACAGTTAGTGCTGTGACGGTGTATATGGTATTAATTCCCGTTAGTTCTGACATTTCCGATTAACTAGACTGTTCGTAAACAAAGTGGAAAAAGCCATCAAAATATTTGAATATTGCCTGCACTTGTTATTGGAGCTGGCAGAATTATTAATGCACCTTCACCAAGTGCTTCATTTCCTAGAAATAGCGAAATCTTCTTCAAATCAAACTCTAGTTTAGGGTTAGGGTTCGGATTTTAGAGTTAGGGTTAGGGTTGGGGTTAGGGTTAGGGTTAGGGTTAGGGTTGGGGTTAGGGTTAGGGTTGGGGTTAGGGTTAGGGTTATGGTTATGAGTTATAGGGTTTTAGGGTTAGGGTTATAGGGTTATATAAACAATATATGCGTATAAATTACGATTAAACCGGATGAAATATGTCACAGGGAATAACATTTTTATGACCGGCCAAAAATTATTGTTTACGAAAGAGCACTGACGTCAGTGATTGGTTGAAATTACAGAAATACGACAACTTTAACATGGAATAACTTGCGATGTACAATTTTTTGTTAAGAAGGCTAAGAGAAAAAGTTGTTTTGTATGACACATTCTACCAGTGTCCCAAGTTTGAAAGTGTTTCGTTAAGAAAACAAGTGTTGGCCGTCAAATCATAAAGATCCGTGATGTGGGCAATGGTTTTATTCACTCTACTGTAGATGTGGCACAGCGGAGTTACTCTAGTTCGTGACCAGAGCTTGGTCTTGCGCTGTCAATTTAGTGTTCTTGGTCTCTTTTTTAGGGTTCCTTTCATCAGCCAATCCCACCTATTTTTTCCAGCAACTTCTGTTGTGGTTACATAGAATGGATTGTGTAGTTCCTTCTTGTGCAACTCTTCTTCATGTACATGTACTTTTTGTACTTCTTCCTTTATTTTTCCTTTTTTTCTCTACTCTCAATACTCCATATTATTATTATTATTATTATTATTATTATTATTATTATTATTATTATTATTATTACGACAATGAAGATGATGATGACGTCTAATTTAGACACAAGGTCAGCATTTTTAAGCGATGTGAAGGAAACTATTGATACTATCTACCTCAGTACTTGACTGGTACATCGCGGAATCTGATTGAGATGTAGGTAGTGTGGATTCTAACTGCTGCATACATTTGAATGTAGCAAATAATTCGAGTTACAGTGTGAGAGGAATACGGTCGCTAGAAGATGTGTATATTGAAGTTACATTAGATACTGACTCCAAAAAGTGGAGAGAATAGATAGGCGTATTTAATGCCAGGAATTATCCAAACAACTGATTCTGATTTGTGTAGAAATAGGGAAGAGAGTTGAATTTAGAAATGTTGAGAAGAGAAACTTTAACCCTGAGTAACTGTCTGAACTAGAAGGAAATGTAAGTTAGGTTAATGGGTTGAAATGGGTTTTCAAAACTAAGTATAGAAGACATGGCTTTCCACAAACTGGATCTTTTTTAAAACGGGGGCCACATTTTTCATTAACGAAACACTTTGAAACTTGGAACACTAGTAGAATGTGTCATATAAAACATCTTTTTCTCTTAGTCTTCTTAAAAAAAAAAGAAATCCATAACTTATTCCATGTTAAAGTTGTCGTATTTCTGTAATTTCAACCAATCACTGACGTCCATTCAGCCGATATACATTAAGTGCCGACTACATAAACAAACGATTCTGAAACAATTAACCCTAACCCTAACCCTAACCCTAGGGTTAGGGTTAGGGTTAGGGTTAGGGTTAAAGCAAATTTAAAATGAAAAAAGCAAATAAAACGAAGGTATGGAGATTAAATACGCTTTACATCGCTTAATCAGCCAAAGGAGTAAATGTAAACAACTGAATACTTGTCAGTGATTGGTTGAAATTATCGAAATAAGACAATTTTTTACATGAAATAAATTCGAATACAAAAATATTTTTCTGTTCTATAACACAAAATAGATAAGTATACGAAGTTTGAAAGTCTTTCCGTACCAAAAACACTACGTAAAACATTAATGAAAAATGTGGCCCCCGTTTTAAAATAGATCCCAGAAACTTCCCATCGCTAAACAGCGACAATGTAAGAGAGATGAGTTGCCTGGAAATGTTTAATTACTACGACGAATAAACCCAGAAGACAGCGACCTGGCAGAATCGTGAGCACTTGGAATAGAATAGTGACATTTCTTCCGACTTTTTACATTCTGAGTTCGAATCTCGTCGAGGTCAACTTTGCCTTTCATCCCTTTGAGGTCTATAAAATAAAGTACCATTCATGTACAAGGGTCGATGTAATCGCCTCTTCCCTTAAAATTGCAGGGAGATCGACGTCCCTTCTGCTAGAATCTTGCAACTTCGGTCACTTTTTACGCCACGGAAACCGTTAGTCGGCCTTATGAGTTCTTGGGTTAAAAAATAAATAAATAAAAACCTAAAACGTATATTCTTTTCTACTCTAAGCACAAGGCCCGAAATTTTGTGGGAGGGTGCCAGTCGATTAGATCGACCCAGTACAAAACTGCAACTGGTACTTAATTTATCGACTTCGAAAGGATGAAAGGCAAAGTCGACCTCGGCGGAATTTGTCAAAACCTAAAACATATATTATCAATCCAACTTTTGTAAAAGCAACGGTCAATGCATGAACCAATTTGGGACCATTGAATTAGAAATCTAATTAAGTTGTTGTTATTATTGTTGCAGTTCAGGCGGTGAGCTCGCAGAATCGCTAGAACGCCGAACAAAACGCTTAGCGGTATTTCGAGTGAAAGGAACCGTGTGAATAGACGGAAAAAAAAAGAACCAAAAAAAAAGGTACCAGCGATAGATCGGGGCTTGTGAGGTCAGAGCGTGGTCTGATCATCGCTTCATTTGTATTGTCCCTGTATTGTTAATTTCATTCGATTTTTTATATATTTTATTTCATTTTTAAAAGTCATATTTTATGTACAATCATACCGATTTACTGATCCCACCAGTTGTTCTGTCCATTTCTATGTTTAGCCCCCGGTGGACAATAAAGAAATTGGTATTTCGTCCGTCTTTACATTTCGAGATAAAATTCCACCGAAGTCGACTTTGCCTTTCATCCTTTCGGGGTCGATAAATTAAGTACCAGTCAAGTACTGAGATTGATGTAATCGACTATTGCCCTCCCCACAAATTCCAGGCCTTATGTTTTTAGTAGAAAGGATTATTGTTGTAGTTAAGGCGACGAAATGGCAGGATCGTTACCACGCCGGACGAAATACTTAGCGGCATCTCTTCTGGCTTTAATTTCTGAGGTGAAATTCTGCCGATGTCGCATTAGCCTTTCAACCTTTCGAGATCGATAAAATAAGTACCAGTTGAGCACTAGTGTCGATGTAATCGACTAACTCCGTCTCACAAAATTGCTAGCCTTGTGCCCAGATTAGAAAGGATTATTTTTATTGTTGTTTATCCATGTAATTAACGGAATTCCGGTTCTGAAGAGGGTTCGTAGAATTACACTTCTCCTATGCATCGGTTCCTTCCCCAAGGCAACAGTGTTTAATTTGGATGAGATTTTGCGTCTATTTCTATAAAATCAATTGACCGCATAGAGGTTACCTCGTTGGCGTAATACTCAGACCACCTATAGCTTTGCACAGTTCCCTTCGACAATAAAGGAAAAAAATGTATCATTGTAAAATTAAGTAGAGCATTCAGTGGCGTTCTTTCAGCCTTCTTTTAATTTTTATGACTCTTAAATATTTGATGCACTCAAGGAGTTGTAATAACCAAATTGATAGGTTTTCAAACTCTCACCTGCAGACCATAGTTTTGTGTTTTCATAGGGCAACACTTCAAAGGTGAGATACACCTTTACTTGCATGAATATTTAAAATGGACAGGTACCCACTTGCTAATCTGAAATAAGGTAATTAATTACAAACAAACACACATGTGTACACAAGCGCACACTCTCTCAAACACACACACGCACACAGACACACACACTCACACGGTCTCTCATACGCCTATAAACACACATGCATATGTGTGCACACACATACACATATACAAAGAGAGAGAGAGAGAGAGAGAGAGAGAGATGTTCATGAAAGGCAAAAGAGATACATAATAAATATGATATATCTTTTTATATATATATATATATATATATATATATATATATATATATATATATATATATATATATACACACACACATATATATGTGTATATATACACACACACGGGAACATTTTCAGACAAATATGTGCGCGCACCCGTGTGTATTACTGTCTCACTTACAGAGATGTATGGTTCTGAATATGAATGAGAGTAAGCTAGGTAAATCACTTAGTAAGTGTTTTGTCACTTCAGGAGTTACAGCTATAAAGTCAAAAATATTCTAGAGTAAGACTATAAATATTTCCTTATTTTGATTTAATACTTCATATGCTCTCTTGTACATACATACATACGTACGTACGTACGTACATCTCTCTCTCTCGCTCTCTGTATAAATATATACATATAATTTAAGTAATAATAATATCACGAATGATGACGTAAAGTAAAGTACAATGAAGCTGAACTGCAACTAAAAGCGAGGATGTTATAGCGGTATAATGACGATTGGCTATTGGCAGCTTATTAGTTGAGCAGATACATGCATAAAACGAAAAGAATACAAACAGACAAAACAACTGGTCTCATATTTGCTTACGACATTTATTTCTTCAAAATACAGCGGTTCAGTTGTTATATGAGTAGAGATCATAAGAGGTGAGGAAGTAATAAGATGTGTAAAAAGTGTCTTACGGTTGCTTCAAGAACAGATGCATAAGTGATACATCTTGTCCAAAACAAACGGTAGCTCTCCATATAGCAGCAATCTATTATACATGTGTGTACACACACACACACACACGTATAATTAAACAGCTATCATATTCTCATATCAGGCATTTTATCATTTACTTTCATGCAGAAGTTGAGATAACCCCGATAATCATTAGAAAGGGCCGAAGAGAATAGTACGGGATGCAGTCTTTGCCACTGGAATTCTGAAAGTCAGATGTGACACTTTCATCTCTATAGGGACATAGAACCCTCGCCATACTACTCTGTTCAGCCTTCTCCGACGATTGCCGAGTTTATCTCCTGGTATGAAACTAATTGTTAAAGAGGCTGATATGAGAGTGTAACATTATACATTTATAGTAGAAAGTGGGTTATACATCTTTAGATGTATACCTGACTTTCCTACTATAAAATTAAGAAATATAACGGAACGCTGAACTCCAGACTATCAACTTAAACAACATTTATTGAGTTGGTAAATATATACATCTTTAGTTCTTGTTGTTACAGCTTCTGTGTGTATGAGCATAGTTGTTGGGACGTTGTTCTGTAGTTGTGAGCGAGCTGTCGAGTGTAAGTCCGAAAGATGTAGAGAGACAGCTTAAATACGTCCATGCTCAATCGCTGGCCAGCGAGAAAGAGAATGAATTGAGCGGGAACGCTTGGTTGTTTAATTCTACGCATGCGTAAGACTACGCATGCGCACGGCGTTACTACACATTTATATTAATAATATACCCTCTCTCTTAACCAGTGTCTGAGTGTCTGTTTAGCTTGTCACATAGATTTTTAGACAACTGTGTGTGTGTGTGTGTATGTGTGTCTGTGTGCTGTGTGCGCGCCGGCATATAATCACAGCTATCACTTGCATGTAATATACTTTCTGTCCAAGGCGGCGAGCTGGCAGAAACGTTAGCCCGCCGGACGAAATGTTTAGTGGTATTTCGTCTGCCGTTACGCTCTGAGTTCAAATTCCACCGAGGTCGACTTTGCCTTTCATCCTTTTGGAACGCACTGGGGTCGATATAATTGACTTAATCCGTTTGTCTGTCCTTGTTTGTCCCCTCTGTGTGTAGCCGCTTGTGAGCAGTAAAGAAATAAGAAACGTTAGCCCGCCGGGCGAAATGCTTAGCGGTATTTCGTCTGTCTTTTCGTTCTGAGTTCAAATTCCGCCGAGGTCGACTTTGCCTTTCATCCTTTCATGGTCGATAAATTAAGTACCAGTTTTGTACTGGAGTCGTTCTAATCGACTGGCCCCCTTCCCCCAAAATTTAGGGCCTTGTACCTAGAGTAGAAACGAATATACTTTCTGTCCAAAGGGTTTTTTAATGCCAATTTTTATACGCTATATTTGTAGCTTCATGTGCTACGAGATCCATTATTCCTCCAAAAATTATTTAACGTTCTCTCGAAGTTTATAAATGTTTATGACGTCAGCAACATACAATTCTCACTAGCAAGAATAAAGTTTCAAAAATGGAGAAAGAAATTTGAAAGAGATGTTGGTTCGAGTCCGACCAGCAGCATTTGACTTTTTCTAGCCAAAGGATTTTTATCCCAATACTCCGTGCTGTTATTTATAGCCTTATTTGCTTCGAGATCAACTGATCTCAAAAAGAATATATATATATATATAAAGTTAAATAAGACCGGTTTATGGTGTGTATACACACATACACACACACACAATGTTGAAGCATTACAACATTATATATATATATAATGTTGGTGTGTGTGTGTGAGCATGTGTGTGTGTGTGTGTGTGTGTATGTATGTGCTTGCGTATGTGTACATACACATGTACATATAAATTACACGTACAAAAAACAGCCGACGAAGATAGTTGCTTCCCATGAGGACCTATCCAGTTCATGTCAGCATGGAAAGCAAACGTAAAATGATGTGTGTGTGCCATAGACTCACAGAGAACGTCCGAAACTTAGCAATACAGTAATCTTAGTTAATCTAAACGAGGCATTTAATTAAAGAGTGAATAATGACTCGTATGTGTGTGTGTATTATACACACATGCTCATAAAGCTACAAATAATACATAAATACATATACATACATCCATATATAAATACATATATGTGTGTGTGTGTATTCATAATATGCCCATTATGTACACATGCATACATACACACATATGTGCGAATGGTCATTTTACACACACATCACGCACACACATACACATTCACAGAAATAAGCGAGTAGGCGCACACAGACACAGTTGTTTCTTAGGCTATGACCAGATCAATCGATGATGTTGATAAATGATGTGTGAACAGTTTATCGTTGCTGGTTCCTTGGCTACTTGAGTTATGTGGGTGTTAGCCAGCAGATAAAGGTGATTGGACAGGTAGTTGGAAGTATATAAATACATAGCTGTCCAGCCAACCGACAACAGTGCTATTTACCTTTACCGTACAACAAGATAAGACCAGAAAGAAGATCAAAACATAAAAAAAAAAAAAGGAAGAGAGAGAAAGAGGAGTTATTTTCAACTAACGAGATTGCAGCACCCGGACAACTAAGTGTTCATCTATTAGTTTCTGTTGGTAATAATAACAATGATTTATAACGTTGGCACCAGCCCAGGAGGACAAAGTTAACTGAAGTGATATACCGTTTATTACTGGTACTTTATTTTTGTTTTATCAACTTCAGAAATATGAAATACAAAGATTATGCCCAATAGGATTTGAACGCATAACGTAAGGGGTGAAAAAGATACAGCTACACGCGACTGTCATCGACTAAACTACAATATTATTTATGATGATGTACAATGCACATAATCGAACATATAAATGAGGACGTGTATATAAATTGAAAATAATGATAGTTACATATATAAAATAAAATATAGTAATTAATAATGATAACTATAATGATAATGATGATGACAACAGCTTTGTTTAACATATGATAAGTATATTAGGAACAGTGACAGTGTCAACAAATTAAAGAAAGAAAGAAAGAAGGAAAGGAGGAAAGAAAGAATGCATAAATCTTATCAGACAGTCCTTCCTTGTCAGAGCAGGTTGTTACAACAGCGCTGGGATAAGGCGTATTACCTTGAACATCGCAGAAAAGTAAGTAACCTCCGCTTTGTTGATTTCTTAGTTTACTTTTCAAAGATCCAGGTCTCAGCCCTGATTAAGCAGACCTATGACCAAAATGTACCACCTGTGGTAATAATGTCTTTTGCTGTTGCTTTTGTTGTTGGTGTTGTTTTCTTCTTCAGACAAATTGTGTATAGGACTACATTATCCATTGTATCGACCGACTTGCATGAAAGCTCATTCGTTGATTCGCTTGATTTGTTTGGTCATGTTTATAATGGAGGGGAATAGATACAGAGGCAGAGAGCCGATTGTATATGGTTGTATGTTGCTGTAGTGTATAAAGTGGAATATTTGAAATAAAAGAAAACAGGAGAAATATCCCTTAATATCCCTTAGTTGTTACTAATTCATCAGGGCCAGTATTGACAGTTACATCAATTAGATGGGGAGCAGTGACTCGTTCATCTTTTCTTCAGTCTATTCACTATAGCCTAACCCAACCGACACAGCGAAAATAACCTGAATTGCTCAGACAGAAATCGAAACCGGATCGTGACATTAAATAATATCAAATGTTAGCGAATTTCCGGAGTTATTAAGAGCGTCGGAGAGATTGTGTTGTGGTATTCATTCTGGTTGTCGGCGTTCTGGATTCCAATATCGTCGCTATCAACTTCATCCTTTCTGGGGTCGGTCAATAAAGCTCCTGTACTGGTGCATATTTTTCTCGCGCACTTTCTTTCCACCTCTTTTTCAAGGAGAAATTGGTCGGACTCAGACATAGAGAGAATAGGCTTCAACAGCTATAAAATGTCCATGACCACGTCGTGTAACATGACGTGCCTTTACGAACACATGGCAGTGTTAAATGTAACTGCATTTTCAGAATGAAGCTCACTTCTTACTCACGTTTTTCATATAGGCACCAACTAATATTCAAGCTAAACCTTGATCGCACCGATCTGAGAAAGCCTGAGTGGGTGGGGGAACGCAGTAAAAAGCAAAAATGATGATGCTGAGCCTCACTTGAAGTGTTAGATATTTAATCATACGGCACATTGATTCTAAATTTGACACGAGGTTAAATACTTTGGTTACATTGGCCGTGATGTTTTATTTTATCGCTCCCTAAACTGATGAAAATCAACTACGATGGGGTTTGAATTTAGATTGTAAAGAGCCGTAACAAAATACCGCAAGGCATTTTGTTCTGCGCTCTGTAGATTCCACCAGTCACGCTCTGCATATTAATATAATTGTTTCAAGTTTTGGCACAAGGCCAGCAATCTAACGGGCGGAATTTAGTCGATTACATCAACTCTAGTGCTCAACTGGTATTTATTCTATCAACAGGAACGGATGAAAGGTAAAGTTATCCTCAGCAGGATTTGAACTTAGCACGTAAAGAACCAGAAGAAAAGTTATCATGCATTTTTGTCCGCTAATGATTCTGCCAGCTCTACGATTATAGTTTTATCTGTTTTGTTAATTAAGGAATATTCATACTTCTTTCGATGTTCTTTGTATTTTTGTTTGGAACAAAAATGTTTTTAAGATCATCGATGTTTCTAGTCTATCGCTGTTGACGTTTACAGAATATCTTGTTAATTAGTCTCCAAGGCTAAATACGTTTAACAACTACAACATCTTGATCAATGATCTTTGTCGCACAAAACTTTTTCAATTAATCTTTCAATCAGTCTATCATTCACATTTTACTACCCTGCCACAATGCTTCATGTAGTTACATTGTCTTATTGCTTTGTTTAGTATTATTCATATATTTAATTAGTTTCTATTATCATAAGCTGATTGAAGGCGGCAAGCTGGTAGAATCATTAGCACGCCGGATAAAATAATTAGCGGTATTTCATCCGTCTTTACATTATGAGTTCAAATTTCACGGAGGTCGATTTTTGCATTTCGATGTCGATAAAATGAGTACCTATCAAACGCGATGAGCAATGAAATCTATTTAACCCTCCTCAAACAGCTGGCCTTTTACTAAAATTTGAATCTATAAATACAAGCAGATTGGGACGAATTTTTTGTAACATAAAGTTCAGACATTTTTTTTTATCATATTCGACTCTGTGTATGTGGGGGGGATATTACGCGTAGAATTGGTAATCGGTAGAGCGTCGGACAAAATATGTTTACGTATTGTATTTTCTACATTGTAACAACAAACGTAATTATATTTATAAATGGCCATCAATTAATATTGTTCTTCAGTCATTTGTACATTGCATCTTGGTATCAAATTTCGTCGTTATACATCTATATACGTTCTGAAATAAAATCTTGCTCAGGGCTTTATTTGTCTTTCATCCTTCCGATGCCCCCACCCCCACCCCCACCCCACCCCACCCAAATACGTGTTGGGGACCGTTTAATCGACTGTGCTGGCGAAGACAATGCTTTAACAAGGTCATAGTTCAAGAACTGAGGCTAATGAAAAGGACGTGTATATATACGTATTTACATCTTGTCAATTATGATGACGGTGATGATGATGTGGATTATGATGACGATGATAATGATTATAATTTGATTAACCTCAGGTCAAGTCTGATGTAGTACAACATGCTATCAAAGTGACCAACCTCACTTTTAACCAAATATGGTGTTATGTAGGATTACATTAGTAGCCCTAAATAACACTATGTTGGATCTTTTCTTTTTTTAAGACGGTTGAATGTGATTTCAGGCAAATTTAGAAGTTATTTGTAGCAACTCAAGTCACTTCATAGAGATTCCTAAAAGGTTCCATATGTATGTCATACTTTAGTTCTGGAAGGTCCGAAATAAGAATAGGCTCATCGCCAGACTTTGGTACTTGGGGGTGCTTCAGAATATTCTGGGTGGGCACTAATTTGTAATAATGTTAAAGTGGAGTTTCGAAATAAGTGTATCACTGTAAATCTGAGGTCACACCATTGAATAGTGAGGGGGTAGTGTCGTCCAGTGCACCCCCATAACGACGGACATGATTAAGACCAATAGAGGCCTTAAGCACTTAAATATTTTTGGTAATTCACAAAATATGAACAATAATAAACCATAAAATAATTTCTTTATTCTCCAAAATGAAACAAAACTGACAGTCAGATGAAAAATAATGTTTATTTTTGTATACTTACTTCCACTTTATTTATATTGCAAGCATTTTCTCCTACTATGGAAAATCTTTAATCAGATACTCAAATCTAATCCTACATAACACATCTACTTCTATACTTAATACAGATAAGGCATCCCGAACATTATTTTGGCAAGTTTAAGATGATTTCTTTCGTACCGTGAACAATTTACTATTTCTGTAGTGCCTCCTTCCCTAACATGCTTATTTGCTTCGTGGTTTATCCAGCGCTGAAACCTGGTGAGCACTGACTAAACAATGAAAGTTAGGGTTAAATGAATGAGAGGCATTCCAGCAATTACCATCCTGTCTTTTTTTCTTCAAGCAATGTTTGTAGGACTACGTGATATAACGTATTCCTTTTTCCTTCTTTTTTTTTTTTGAGGCGGCAAGGGTACAGTTAGGAGGGATTTAACCATTGTTTTTAGCATGTCGAGTAAAGACGTAAGGGCTCCCTTAATGGTTCATGAGAGATCCTGTAGATAAAATGTGTGCTGGTGTCTTCTCTGTGTGTGTGTGTGTGTGTGTGTGTGTGTGCTGGCAAACAGACAAGTTCATTGATTTAAAATATGTTTGAAACAAGATTCCTCTATGGGTATGTTCCCCTCCACCACCGCCCTACTGCATAAGCAAAGATTTTGTGACAAACAATTTTTCAAGTGAAATTATGCAAAAAAATTTGACATTCAATCCTAGTATCGAAAAGGAATTCACGTCGTGAAATCTGCAACCTCTGGCGGTCTTTGACATTAGACGGATATGATAAACATTTTAGTAAAAGATTTTTAATTTAATCCAGATAATTTTTTACTAATCTATCATAAGATAATCCTTTCTCCCCACCTTGGTTCGTCTTCCTCCTAATTCTGTATTCTATCTAAAAATATAGGGAAAACGCTGTCGCAAAAACGATAATATTCTTAATTAATTGAACCTGGAAAAGTACAGGACAAAAAGAAGTAGAAACATAAAAATATTGTATCTAATGTTGAAACTTAAATTTTATAAAATGGCTTTTAGGTGAGTGTAGATAGAAAATAAAAAGAAAAGACTGAAAGGCAAGACTAAATGTCCCTTAGGCGCAGGGCCGTCGCTAAACCCTTGAACCCCATGTTAAGATCAAAGTTCGTCTTTGAAAGTTACCGGGATTATAAAAGTGCTCTTTTAATCATATCTGGAAGTTTTACTTATTGAAATTTGTAACAGACGTAAATAAATTTAACTTGTACTTTTAAAAATGTTCTTTAGGATAACGTGAAATATTGAACTTCAGATACTATAAATCAAAATATAGCTATGAATAAAAATTGCGTAGATTATGAATTTTGATTGAAAGGATGGGGCCTTGAAGCAAAAAGTTGCAAGGGATCTCTAAAAATCAAGCGACGGAACTGCTTGGGCGACATGTTGACAATATTGTTAAATCTGAAGGGCTATTTTCTTCTTACCCTGTCATGTGCATATCTAAGTGAGATCATACCTAATGGTTTATGTTGAGTCTGAGAATGGGAGTTTCTGGACATCAAGAGCCGAAGTTTGTTCGATTTCCAGAGTTTCATGAGCATAGATTTTTAATCTATGTTTCTTATTTCTTTATTGCCCACAAGGGGCTAAACATAGAGGGGACAAACAAGGACAGACAAAGGGATTAAGTCGATTACATCGACCCCAGTGCGTAACAGGCACTTAATTTATCGACCCGGAAAGGATGAAAGGCAAAGTTGACCTCGGCGGAATTTGAACTCAGAACGTAACAGCAGACGAAATACCGCTAAACATTTCGCCCAGCGTGCTAACGTTTCTGCCAGCTCGCCGCCTTTCAATCTATGTTTCTAACGAGGATAATTTTTCATTTTTTAGTGTAAGATAAACTCCACTAAATCCATCACATCATTTATCTCTTCGCACTTCTGAGCTGCCTGGCTATTTATCTGTTGCTAGGCAAGTTTCTAGTCACTCTTCCTCACCTCCAGATGAGCTCGCATTTCTGTATTCCTGAAAGTCATCTCAGTTATAATTGGAAAAACACGAGAGGAAGGTAGTTGAGCATCCTTAGATTTTAAAATACCAAGCTATATCTCCATCATATACGAGTGTTTCAACCCCCAGCCAACATCCACCATATTTTATAAGGAATAAGTATAGGAAGTTCCATATAAATTTTTTTTTTTGAAATTAAAGAAGTTATACTTTTACATTTGAATGACATTTTAAAGCATTTTTCTTTCCGATTCCAAGTTTAGCTGCAATATTTTAAGGCTTCCACTTCTTGTTCTGTTAATCAAGAGTATTCTACCTCATGCACACTCATTTTCCTGGCTAGTTCATACTTTTTTCTTTTCGAGATGTAAATCGGATTATAATTGAAGACTAAAAAACGAGCCAAGAAGTAGGGAACGTTTTGTTGTAGTTCAGAGTAGGAACCAGCTACAGTTGCATAAGAATTTTTGAAGGTGCATCTATTGAGAAAAATAATGTATCTTAATTTTTTTACAAATTTACATCAGATTACTGTTACGGCCTAAAGGCTTTATCGGTTTTTGGAAACGATTTGAAACATTTAAAACTTCCACACTACGCCGAAGAAAGCCGGATTATATGGATACGAACTCTTTCGTTTTCTCATAAATTAATAGAGAGGGGAACAACAAATTTGCCTAATATTTTTGCATAGGTTACTTGGGGGAGAGGAAACAACTGTGCTGATGCATTCCCTATTTCTGTGGAGCGAGTATTGTTATTCCGATTGCCGGTGGATGGAGTGATTTTTAAAAGATTGAAATTGGGGGAAAAAATATTTTTCAAAGCTTTGGCTGTTATTTCTAGCATGTAGAGCGACCACATTTAGGACTCCTTCATTTCATTTGTTGGTTCAACGGACATCGTACCAGTCAAGTACTGTAGGTAGATGTTATTGACTACTTCCCCACCACCCAGATTTCTGGCTGCAGATAAGATTTTATGGACTCTAAATTTCATTTTACTGACTTCTTGTAACTCCTCCTTATATACACTTAAATATTACTCTTATTAATAGCTAGCTTAAAAGCCACACTCCGTGCGGATTTTAAAGCTAGCTCCTGCTAAATAGCATGACTATAATACGTCTGTGATGACCATATGTCCCGGTAGTGTTTGATCTGAGGTTAAAGACGGGTGAGAATTATTTCTGTACTACAATCATTGAATCGTTCCATTCCCAAGTTGAATTTCAACTGTTCGCCAATTTGTCCCAAAGTTCTTATCTCGATGCAAAATTAACGAAGCGAATGTCATTTATCTCCCCCTTGATCTCTGACTTCATCTGACAAATGCCAAGCAAGATGGCGTGAATCAGTCAAGCTTTACTCGCAAGAAATAGCAACCCAAATGCTTTTAAATCAGACCCAATACTGGATGTTGAAGAACCAAATGAAAGGTGGATTTTCAATCCTGGGATCATCCTGATTCCAAGAAATTATAATATGTCTATGTAGAGCAAATGTAGACTGAGATACAGGGATTCCAGACGGACAGGCAGAATTTCGCTTTTATTATTATAGATATTCTTTTCTACTCTAGTCACAAGGCCTGGAATTTTTGGGAAGGGGCCAATCGATCAGATCGACCCCAGTACGCAACTGGTACTTAATTTATCGATCCCGAAAGGATGAAAGGCAAAGTCGACCTCGGTGGAATTTGAAGTCAGAACGTAATGGCAGACGAAATACCGCTAAGCATTTCGCCCGGCGTTGCTAATGTTTCTGCCAGCTCGCCGCCATTATTATTATAGATATTAACTGTTGTCTCTGTAAATCGGTTATGCCAACGCACGTCATGAAACTCTATCAGTGAGGTTTCTCGGCAGTGAAGGAACCTGTAAGCAATGAAAGATGAACAATCCATGAAGTTTTAAGGAAATATTATTTTTACTGTTACATTATACAATACCTTACCTCGACAGGCAGGTGATGAAATCGTAGAGCATGCAAAGTAAAAAAAGTTAATTTCGGCCTGTATGTTCTTATTGTAGTAGTAAACCATAGAGGGAGATATGGTAATGTGCAGAGAAGAGAAAGTGAGTTAGTGAAAGTGAGAAAGTGTGGGACGAAACAACTACTTCGTTGGCGAGATACCATAGTTGTTCTCTTTCCCGTTCTCTTTTGAGACGGCGTTTTGTTTAGCCTTTCAACCAGACTCCGTTCTTACCAACTGAATTGTCACCAAGTAACTAACTGAGTTGTCACCAAGTGACTAACTGATTTTTGCTTGGGGGTTCTTGCTTTTATAACTATCCAGAAGGATAGACATATCGTTGAGAACAATGGATTTCGTTGGTGGTACTTGTTATCTTAATTCTAGCTTTTGGTGGTCTAGGAAAGGTTAGAAAGGGTCAAGTAGTGTAGACATTATTTCGGCCTAGCTAAGGCAATCTGGCAAATGTAAAACTGCTGTCACAGAAAAAAACCATTGTTCCACCGTGAGAAAAGTTCTGTTGAACTATTATTTGAAATTTGGCAATGGTAGATCGAATCCACTTCATGCCTGTAAGATCCACTACAAACCTATAGTTGAATCTTTCAATGTTAATGACCGATTTAAATAACTCTCCGCGTCCAGATATCATTTTAAACTATTGCCGTTAGGCATTTTATCGTTACTGCACCGCACAAAGCGTTTAACGGCATTTCTTCGGGTTCTTTACGTTCTGAGTTCAAGTGCAACCAAAGTCGACTTTGCTTTCATCCTTTCGTAATGGATAAAATAAATACCAGTTGAGCACTAGGGTCGATGTAATTGACTTTCCCTTCCCTCAAAATTGTTGGCCTTGAGCTAGAATTAGAAATGATTTTATCAAAAGATCCCGAATATTGGTGTTGTTTTAAATTACATATATAACCGATCTCCGACTGTTAGCAAATCTCTTTAACCGCTCTGCAGTTCCTGTTTAATTTAAGCATTCCCGACCACAAGAACCGCATACTAAAGCAAATGATTTTATCAAAACAATGTCTTTTATATTTATATTTTCTTCTCACTGTTTCTACCCGCCTTGTAAATGACGACTGCTTTAACCTTGGAGTTTTTAGTTAGCGTGACATATCAGGTTACATAAAACATTGAATCAATTGTTGTTACATAACAGACTGCGATTACATTTTATTTTCTTATCTTGACTGTTTGGTGATCAAGTTTTTGCTATTGAGCTGTCAAAATTAGCTTATATCAAGAAGACCCACAATAAGAGGCATTCCAGTCGCGACCATCCCGTCTATTTCTACATCTAGGATGACACAGCCCAATATATTCCTTGTATTTAGGATAGTAGGGTATGATCTGAGGGGAATTTGGCTGTTATTTCAAACAAGTGGAGCGACGGTGGAACAGAGGTGGGTTACCCTTTTTTAGTACCAGGGGCTAATTGTAACTGCACAAGAATCTGTGAAAAACGCTCTATGCTGAGAAAACTAATGAATCCTCGATTTTATAAATTCATAAATATGCAATTTATTTTAATTTTATTTTATGGTATTGGGGATTAAGACCTATTTTTTCTTTCTTGTGTTTTTAGAGACTTCGTCAGCAGACAGTTTTATATAAACCATAGTTATTCATGTATAAGTTACACGAGTATTTACTTCACACCCCTGGTTTACTGTTAAGTTTTGGTACACTGTCTCTTTCCTTTCATAAACTTTACCCCGTGTATTAGTCGCACCCCAGTTAAAATCAAGTATAAAATAGTATGACTTATACAATACGATAACTATAGGCAAAATATCGTCCACCAAACGAGACGTTCTCTACCCATAGCGCTGAGGCTCTTTGGTTGACACGTGGCGATGAAGTTGTAAAACTAGCCAAGGAAATGAGAACACTTACGTCGATACATAGATAGAATAGGTTTAGAGCAAGTTGTAAAGACATGAAAACCGCTTTTGTCAAAGATTTTTCAAAAGAAATCGGAAGAAACATAGTTCATAATGCTAATTTAAAAGGACGGTTTTCTTATGTTTCCGACTACTACTACTACTAGGACGACGAGGATGACGACGACGACGACCACCACCACCACCATACTAATACCGCTGTTGCTACATAGTGGGATTTGTAAATGTTTTCTCGCCGCTTTATTTTCGTTTCCGAGTATTCCTTCTAAACTAAATCGGAGAATTACACCTTACATTGTGATAAAAAAAAAAGAAAGTAAAGAGACTTTGACACAAAACCATGAAAAACCGAGCTAAGGACTCATGTTGTTCATTTCTTTATCATTGCAGCCAGCTTGGTAACTCTCAAAGATATTTCTTAACTAATTACATACTTCGCATAGCCATCTATGTACCATCGAAACGTATATACACTGTCAATAGGCCAGTTACTGCAGTATTTGTCCTGAGATAGCCTCTTTTACGGACCCGCCATTTTAAAAACACAATAAGTATTGAAGGTAGACAAAAATTCCTCCCAGCAGCGGCCAACGAGAGCGTCAAATGCATTTCGAACTTTTTGGCGACTATTTGCAGCAAGCCATATGCTCGGACCAGAATTCGTTGCCTCCAGTATAAGACATACATCTCGCATTTTCGTTACCTGCTGCAGGGATGAATCTTCGTCTCCCTCCGATATTATTGTGCTTTAACACAGCACTACTGTAAGTGATGACATATCAGAATCAATACTGCAGTAACTGGCCTATTAACAGTGTATATACATCAAATATGACATAGATGTTTTAACTTAATTCTACCTTAATTGCGTATACCGGACATAATTGAATTGGAAAATCAGCTGGCAGTAGAGAATAGATAGAGTCAGCAGTAATTACTAATGGATGTTTCAATCTACGGTATCACAATATTGGCAGAATTATATGTACTTCCGATGTGATATGAGGCAACGAGAAAGCTTCAATGATCTCGCTCGACATGCTAAAATAGAAGCCAAATCTCCCTCAGATCATACCCCACTCTCTTAAAATGGAAGATACACTAGACGATTTACTATCATCATAAGCAGTCCTTCGATAATAGCTTTCAACTACGTTTTCTCAGTATCTTGGGAGAGAGGGGAAGAGAGAGAGAGAGAGGGGGGGGGAGAAGGAGAGAGGGGGAGAAGGAGAGAGGGACGTTATCTAAAGAGCTGAAAAAACAGCGAAACCAGTCAGTTCAATTATCATCCCAAACCGAAAATGTGCTCATGAGCATGACCTTGCAAAAACATCAAATACATACATACATACATACATACATACATACATACATGTCAAATATATTAAAAGAAATGCGAAAATAACCGATGAAATTATCTGGTCTAATCCGATCTTTAATTCACCAGAAAAATCCAAAATAGACCAGGAATTCTTCGCAGCATTAGGTAGACATTTCCTCAGATTTTCCAAATATCACAAAATCATAAACAGACACAATGTAAAACTAGCATACGCAGCTTCCCACCATCTACAGTACCACATATACAAACATAATAACACAAAACTAAATAGAATAAAGCTAGAGGTGATATATAAACCAAACACGGCTAACAGAACTATATACAATGATAGAATGGTGGCAATAGTGCTTGTAAAAGCTCATCAATAGCAAAAACAAACCCAAACAACACCACTCATTAGAAGTACAATACATACATAAAGAAAATGAGTGCATAATTACAAGAGGAAGAAGAAGGAGGACCACTAATAGTAACTCCAGGGGAAAAAGGTTAAAAAATAGTATCATGTGTAACTGCAGACGTAAAGACGAATGCAGATTTGGCAACAACTGCTTGATACGGAATATAGTGTACAAGTGCGAGGTCAAGGCAAGTACGCAAAAATAAGATTCTGGTTTTTACTGGTCGTATTCAGTAGAGCTTACTCGGTATGAGACAGTGGAGAACATAACTGGAATGACTGATTTGCAGTTTTAGCTTAGACTAACAAAGTGGCGAAAAGTGACCACACTAATGAAGTTTCGAATAAGAGTGGAACACAACCGCTAAGTACAGAACATTTCGTTGTAATAGTGGAAGAGTATGCATGAAAAAAAAGCAAAAAAACAACCATGATATAAAGGTTCGTGATCTAGTCTGATTGACTAGAAGAGACTTTGCGAATGTTTTATATGAACGGTTTTTCACGAGGTGGGAAGACCGAGTCGGGTGCTAATTAGTATGACGAATGCATCACTTTTTTTCTTTTTTTTTTTTTTGTGTGGATCAAGAATTTGTATAGTTTCACATTTCGAGATAGATCTCTGCAGAAAAAGAACAGCATCTAATTCCTTGGTGATTTTTTTGAGAATAATAGCAGGTTTGATGATTGAAGAAAAAGATAGGATTATCGAGATGGATTAAGGTAGATTTGGAGGTAGGAATTTCATTGGAGATTTTTTGACATTGAAATCAAAGGAAACAGAAAAAAAGGGGGACAAATTATTTCGACATCGGTCTATTTATTTATTTATTTGTTTATTTATTTCATTGCATATTTTTTGAATGTCCCCTTTTTGCCAACATCATAGTTCAAAATTTCAGGATTTTGCCCAAATAATTTTATTCACGAATATAGTTTTAGTTCACCACGAGGTCCAGTCATTGTTTCAGTGTGATGGCTTGAGTGCCTCAGTGACCCTTAGACCTATGCAAGCAGAGCCCAAGCTATTGATAGGGCCTCCCATACTGGATAGCTCAAATGATAGAGACCACACTAATATGGACCGCCTCTTTCCAGAGCTTGTTTGTGTAGGGGCAACACCCCTACCTAGAAAAAAGTAGTTACAGAACATCAATGACAATTCAAAACCAACAAAACCTGGGAAAGAAAAAGACAGCCCCGAGTCGGGAATAAAGGAGAAATAGTTGCGATGGCTTATGCACCATAGCGAGCGACGAGTTTAAAAAGACGAATATATTTTCAATGGCATCACATCGCTCTGCTTTGGAAACTTTTATTTCATATTATTAGAGATATGTTTCAAAGATCTATCTGCTTTTTCGATATTTCTCTGTAGTTATGATATAATAATTCTCACTAAATGGGTTATTTTAAATTCCAATGAATTATTCTTACTTATTTTATTAGCAAAAATTTTTGCGTGTAGGAATTTAACTTCTCTGTTTGATACATTCAAAACGGACTATCGATTTCATAAGCACATAATAACACAAGTATAAGCATGCAATGAAATGTAACACCGACTTTGCAAACTTAATATTATAACACACTGTAAATGGCAACATACAGAAGAGAAGAAGAAAAAATATATATAAACCGCCGAAATCGACCGTCGCAGTGACATGTCAATACATGTGCACAAGAACGGGGTGTGTTAGGTTAGCATTATACACTGGGTGCCACGTGATTAACGCTTGAGAGCAGATAGAAAATCAATAGGGAAAACTAACAATGAATATTTAATGTCCAATAACCCATTAGTTTTTGTCGTTTAGTTCCTGGTGAATCTTGATCGAACCGACTTATAATCAAAAGTATTACAACCACAACTAGCCCCCTTTTTAGGAGTATCTAGAACTTAAATAACCGTATTGTATTTCTTTAAGAATATAGGATGTGATTTAAAGGAATTTTGATTGCTGTTTCTAGCAGGCCTAGTAACTATGTAAAAGTTCTCTCGCTGGCTTGTAGAGGTTTCTTCGTAAGCTAGTAGAGATTACCTATTGGCACAATACGTATTGGTCAAAATAGAAGGGAGAAAGTATTCTGGTATTTGAACAATTTAGTTTTTGCATTCTATTAACGAAACTACTAAAATTTCAAGAATGCATCTATATTTTCTCATATTTTTTTAAACTTTGTATATGATAAAATGTTCATATCTGCTCACCAGACAATTAAGAATGATTAATCTCTAAGAAAGGCATAAATAGTTTGCGTGTCAGGTATTATCTAAGAGCCTGGGTATGAGACGTTTTGGCATAGCCGTTTAGGCGCCACCTATTTGGTGTCACTAGTTCAACGCTGGTATATTTGACATCAGACATTTTAATGCTTCTCTAATGCTTTCCCTTTCCCATCATTCTGTCTGTATGTCTGTCTGTCACTACCTCTCTCTTTATGTGTCAGCATATTTTTCTTTATGTGTATGAGAGGGAAAGTGTTTACGTTAATCATGTTCAATTAATAAATTGTAATGTTTCTCTTTCTCACCCCCCCCCTCTCTCTCTCTCTCTCTCTCTCTCTCTCTCTCTCTCTCTCTCTCTCTCTCTCTCTCTCTCTCTCTGTTTACTTATATGCGTCTATTTCTGCGCGAGTATGCGTGTGCGGTTGTTTGCCTCCAGTGACAAAAATTACTAGATCTAGATAGTTTCATTCACAAAATTAACCCCCTTTAATTTTGCGCAGATTGCTTTCAATTTTAGTGTATCGATGCAACTCTGAATTTTGATTACGATCAACCGATTACTTTTGTCGTAAATTAAAGAATCTGATGTTATTGGGAATTAAAGTTGGGAAAATTGGGTAAGTTTCGCCAATCAACAAACTGCGAGGCATTAACAGCTTGTTACCCCGACAACCGCATGTTGTGTTGTGTTTCACTTCACCCGTGTCTGTGCCGCACATTGTTCTGTGTTGATTCTTCACACCACAAGAGTCTTTTCACCCGCGTGTTTTGTTTTAATTTTTCTGTGTTAATATATTACGTATTTTCTGTGTTAGTATTTTTACATATTTTTCATTTCATATATATTTTTCATATATTTTTACTGTGTTAATTATTCATAACACGAGATTCATTACACTCGCGTTTTGTTTTAATTTTTCTGTGTTAGTATATTGTATATTTTTGACCAGTGTTATTCTTATTGTAGGTTACAAATCCAAGTATGAAAACGTTACTCAAACACACACACGCACACACACACACACACACACACACACACACACACACACACAAACACACACATACACACACACACACACACACACACACACACACACACACACACACACACACACACACACACACACACACACACACACACACACACACACACACACACTTATATATTAATGATGCACACAAATACTTGACAGGTATACATAATACTGAAATACGCATAAAGTAAACACATGCAGAGAAATATATTAATACTAGCAGAGGCACCCGGCGTTGCCCGGGAATGAAATTGTTGCTTCTTGTAAATATGTTTGTATACATTTATGTATGTGTGTGTTTGTAAGAGACATAGTGTGAGTGAGTCAAGGAGTGTGTTGTCATATGCATCCATCATTTTTTGATGTATGTGTGCGTGTGTGTGAGAGAGCGGTGTGTATGTAGTATTTACTCTCTCTCTCTCTCATACACACGCACACACACACACACTCACACACAAAGATGTATGCATATTTATGCATGTACGTATACATAACAACAAACTTCTCTCTCTCTCACTCTCTCTCTCTCTCTCTCTGTCACACACGCATACACGTCCATTTCATCTGATGTGTAATACTGTGTGTGTGTGTGTGTGTGTGTGTGTGTGCGTGCATGCGTGCGTGCATGCGTGCGTGCGTGCGTGGGGGGGGGCGTTCCACAATCGCCATTTATTTCAATTACTCTTGTGAGGATATTCACGTAAATCATTTGGATCTATTTTAAAACGGGGGCCACATTTTTCATTAATGTTTTACGTAGTGTTTTTGGTACCGAAAGACTTTCAAACTTCGTATACTTATCTATTTTGTGTTATAGAACAGAAAAATATTTTTGTATTCGAATTTATTTCATGTAAAAAATTGTCTTATTTCGATAATTTCAACCAATCACTGACAACTATTCAGTTGTTTATATTTACTCCTTTGGCTGATTAAGCGATGTAAAGCGTATTTAATCTCCATACCTTCGTTTTATTTGCTTTTTTCATTTTAAATTTGCTTTAACCCTAACCCTAACCCTAGGGTTAGGGTTAGGGTTAATTGTTTCAGAATCGTTTGTTTATGTAGTCGGCACTTAATGTATATCGGCTGAATGGACGTCAGTGATTGGTTGAAATTACAGAAATACGACAACTTTAACATGGAATAAGTTATGGATTTCTTTTTTTATTTAAGAAGACTAAGAGAAAAAGATGTTTTATATGACACATTCTACCAGTGTTCCAAGTTTCAAAGTATTTCGTTAATGAAAAATGTGGCCCCCGTTTTAAAAAAGATCCAATCATTTTTTTCATTTAATCCCCATTTTAATTTTCGTAAAAGTTTCCAAGTACCAATAAGCAACAATTTCATTTCCGGGCAACGCCGGGTGCCTCTACTAGTATATGTAATATATATATATATATATATATATATATATATATATATATATATATATATATATATATATATATATAGATATATATATATATAAATGATGGATGCATATGACAACACACCCCTTGACTCACTCACACTCTGTCTCTTACAAACATACACATACATAAATGTATACAAACATATTTACAAAGACACACGTGTGTATGCGTGCGCGCGCGCGTGTGTTGTGTGAGAGAGAGAGAGGGGTTGAGAGAGAATATTGCGAAGAATGAATGAAATAAATAAATATGAAATGAAAAAGTCGTATAAATAAAAGCTCTTGTACGGAATGTTTAAATTTGTGGACTTAGTAAATATTTCGAACCTTTTTAAAGAAGTCAATCATAAATATGAAGAGCCTAACATTTATCCGAAGTCAAATTATTCATGCATCACAAGTATGGAAGCATCTGGTGAAGTTGATTTCACTTGAAAAGCGAATACACAAAAATGTCAAAATAGAGAGTGAAGCTTTTTGCCGTTTCTACGTCAATACCGGAAGTTGACATTGCATCACAAGTATGTAAGCATTTGGTACAAAAACGTCAAATTAGAGAGTGAAGCTTTTTGCCGTTGTTACGTCAATACCGGAAGTTGACATTGAGGAACCTTTTTAAAGAAGTGAATCATAAATATAAAGCAATATGTATTTTTAATAAAAAAATCAAATGAAGAGCCTAACATTTATCCGAGGTCAAATTATTCATGCATCACAAGTATAGAAGCATTTGGTGAAGTCGATTTCACGTGAAAAGCGAATACACAGACATCTCTATTTTATATATTAGAAGATAACAAATTAAAAAACATGATAAAAACATACAATCAATGAAGTGACAAAAAAAAAATGATACATGTTGATTTTATTAGGTATTTCTATTTATCTAGAAACCTACAATGAAATTAGGTATTTCTGTTAATTTAGAAACCTCCAATGAACAGGTCATTTCACAGATACTAAACTATAAACTTCACAGGGTACAAACTGAAAGTTGACACCGGTCCGCTAAACGCAGAAAATTTGTC
>NC_142932.1:106959619-107002119 GCF_046866305.1 Octopus bimaculoides | reverse complement strand
GACAATAAGCCACCACCGAATTTCATGCACTTGCATTTGAAAATGAAGAAACTTCAGGTAAGACAATTTCAGTCATAACATCTTTTCAGATATAGGGTATATATTATATATTTGTGAACGGTTTGTATTTGTATCAGTTCTTTATTTTATTTTTACTAATTTCAGTGTTTGGACTGCCGCTATATTGGGGCAGCTCCATCACCGGGCACACTTCAATATATATACCATACGGTTGATAATTCAAAGAAACCCACGACACGAAAATCGACAGTTAGCATTTTTTTTCTCAACTCATATATTTTTCATGCTGACTTTTCATCTCAATTGGCGGTGTAGCTAGAGTGTCTGTGTCGTCTGGAGCTGTCCTTGAGTTTGCTTGCTTTCCTCCCTGCCGCCATGTTTAAACATGTTTATAAAACAGTCTAAAAAATGCCACCCCATAAAAGGCCTATTAGGAATTCAGTCTATCAGTCTGAAGAAGTCCAAAGTACTGGACCAAGGTGCCAAGCTTGAGGTAGTCCATGAATTCCCTACCTCGGCTCTACCATCGCTGATGACCTCTGCCTGGACCCTGAGATCAACAGGCGAATTGGACAAGCATCCTCTACATTTTCCAGGCTCACAAATAGAGTCTGAGTGGCCGCAAACACCAAGAGTGCTGTCTATAAGGCATGCGTCCTAAGTACGTTACTTAACGGCAGTGAGACCTGGAGCCTTTGCTCCAGACAGGGGCGGCGTCTCAACCTCTTCCACCTTCGTAATTTGAGACGCATCTTGGATCTCAAGTGGAACGACCACATCACTAACACCGAAGTCCTCAACCGCACCAAGATATCCAGCATATTCACCCTGCTCCAGCAGCGTCGTTTGTGCTGGCCCTGTTATGTACATCGCATGCAGGACGGGAGGGTCCAAAAGGCCTCCTGTATGAGGAATTGACCACCGACACAAGAGCACGAGGACGACCTCATCTTCGTTTTAAGGACGTTTGTAAGAGGGATATGAAGTCGCTTGATTTGGACGTCTTGAGATGGGAGGAGGTTGCAAATGAACGCCTACATTGGCGAAAAATACTGCGAAACGGGAATATAGCGAGCGGAAGAAAAACAGGAACTCACCAGGAAAAAAAAAAAAAAAACACTCATTTGACAGGAAGAAAAACCAGTAGCACCGGCAGAGAGCTCCTTCCAATGCAGTCGCTGTATGCATGACTGCCACGATCAATGCTTTCTGAGTGATTTTGGTTGGTGGAAACTGTGGAAGCCCGTCACATATATGTATGTGTACACATCTGTGTCCTTGTGTTTGTCCTCACTAGTATTTGACAACCTGTGCTGGTTAATTTACGTCCCCGTAACTTAGTGGCTCTACAAAAGATACAGATAGGCTTAAAAAGTAACTAGAGGGGTCGATTTGTTCAACTAAATCCTTCAGGCAGGTGCCCCACCATGGCCGCAGTTCAATGATTGAAGATAGTAAAAGTTAAATACCAAAAATAAAATACAAATTCTCTAATACCATTTAAAATTTTAGACCAAAATTTCATTTCTCAATAAATTCTAATTCTAACTCGCTTGTTTGTAAAATCTTTAGCCAATGAATAATCTTCCTCGTTAATGGATTTCTGGACAGAGTTAATTCAGATAAGAAGTAATATAATAATTTGTGTATTAATGTATATATAGTTGATAAGATTATATTCAACACGTCTTACAGAATTGAAGACAATCATGTCCAATGGTAATCTATCCTCCATTTGTCTCATGTAATAGCAGATGAATAGACGCTCAAAATAACTAAAACCTTCGAAATCAACTGACAGGTATGAACATGAAACATTCAACGCTGGAAAAGCACTATTTGGGTGGTAAGTGAAGACAACAAAACTGAATTAAATTAGAAACAAAATATGCGATGATTTCACAAAAATTGTTTTTTTTTCCACCTTAAAACTCTACATCATTATCATTATTCCTCTTAGTTTTAATTTTTTTCATGCTTCATTTTATTTCATTTTCAGTTAGAGGAAGAACATCTTGCCACCATTGAAAGAGATAATCACAGACTTTTGGAAAGAATGGGTTACATTATGCGAACGCGGGGAAGGATTGACAACCGCAATGATTATTTATATAAGAGGTTGGTAAAAATCAAAAACTTTCATATTGAATTAAATAGCGTACGTCGTCTGAGAACCGAAGATAATTAATCATTTTATGACATGATAACATTATGGTTACTGTTCAGGAGAGCAATGACGTTGATGCTTCACATTTCAATGTCTTGAGGAATCTATTAGTTGTATGATCGATTGTCAAAGCAAGCAAAAAATATTTCATAAATGGAGTTCTTTGCGCATGCGACCATAGGATTACCTAAAAGAAACTGGAATTTTTGTAATATTATTTTATTCACTTAGTTTTACATGTTTACACTTTTGTCGCCTTCAAAGTATTCTCCATTTGAAGCAATGAATCGGTCAAGATACGTTTTCCACTGTCCGAAGTAGTCCTGGAACTCTTGCAAAGTGATACCTTTTAACGCCTCCGTCGTTGTTTTCTTCGCGCTTCCACATCTGCAAGTTCCGTTTCACCAGCTTTCGTCCCCAATGATGACCTTCCAAAAAAGGTCCGGATCAATTTCTATCTGTTCTTTCAGTTCACAACACACATTCATTCATGGCTGCTTTTGATCTTCCGTGAGCAAGCGAGGCACGAATTTTGCTGCAACTCTTTTAACTTGCACTTACTCGCTCAAAATTCGTTGGCAGGAGCTCCAGAACACACCAGTCATATCAACAAGTTCGTCAGTTGTTCGGTGACGGTCCTCCAAGATTGGTTCTTGAATTTTCATGATTTTTTCATTCGTTCGGGAGATCGATGGCCGCCCTGAACGATATTAGTCTTCAAGCAACAAGTGTCCATTCCTAAAGCGCAAGAATCACTCGTAAAGTTGTGTTTTGCTTATGGCAGCGTCCTTGAAAACTGTTTGAATAATGACAACTGTTTCAGCTGCCGTTTTCCCTTGCAGTAAACAGAATTTCTCGGAAGCACGCCGTTCTTTCGTTTCAGCCATCGCAAACATCGACGAAGAGGGAAGAAGCTCTGCAAAACAAAGGTACATAACGTGGCAATACAACCTCATGGTCGCACTGAATCATAAAACCCCATATGATCTTTGCATTTCTATTTTCGACAATGCCTTCAGGTTTGTGGTCGTACTAATTTTTGGCTCTGTCAAGTCCATACTTGTTGCAAAGTGTCCAATGGACAAGCCTGGCTATATTGTCGTGACGTCTCTTATATTCTTTCTGGGCTAGTAGCATACTTTAGCTGGTAATATACCATAAGCTTTCACCGTTTTGTCCACAGATTCTGCACTTATCACTTTCTTCTGTGCTGTCTATTCTGTATTTTATGTAGTTTGTTCTTAGTGCTTGCTCTTGGGCAGCACAGATTAGAGCCTCCGTTTCCGGTTTTAAATCACTTTTAGTCATCCACAGCCATCTTTTTTCTCTGTCTGTCTTATCTTTAACATCCTTATCAAATTGACCATGTATTCTTTTCTTTATTCACCTATTTTCGGTTTCATTCGCTTTCAATTTCTTGTATAGTGCTTTATCTTTGCAATCTTTCATCCTACACAAGCCTAACCTTCTTCTAGTAATGGCAGTTTTGTAGCATTTTTTTTTACATACCATGATATGTTGTTTTCTTCTACTCTAATGCTGTGTTCGCATCCGATCAGTCTTCTTCCCCCTATTTTTCTTAGTACATACAGTCAATCTGTATTACTTTTTGGTGGAGTATCCCATATATAGTCAGCGACTTCCTTGTCTTTCTGTCTAAGCTGTTTAATAAAGTTCTATATTTAAGAGATGAGGAATTATGGACATTATTTA
Source organism: Octopus bimaculoides (assembly GCF_046866305.1). NCBI lineage: Eukaryota > Metazoa > Mollusca > Cephalopoda > Octopoda > Octopodidae > Octopus > Octopus bimaculoides. The sequence goes on along the minus strand of NC_142932.1, from coordinate 106,998,218 downwards.
GATTATTTGCATTTGCATCCATCTGCATCTTCATATATCAAAAGAAATAGCTGCAAAGAGCACTTCGTGTGCGGATGGATGGGTGTGTATATATATATGTATGAGTGTGTGTGTGTTTTGATATAAATAATTTATTTTTCTATTTGTTTCTCAGCCTTAATTCCGAGAAGAGACAAAGAGAGCAAATTAGAATTAGTAGAGAAAATAAAGATATTTTACAGAGGATATTGAACCGGCGAGCAGAATATAACCACACGACTTGGCAGAAAGAATGGAAGAAAAATCGTTCATTTTTGAATAATATATCCCATTTTCCCAATGACTGGTGGTCCAGTACGGTAAGTGTATAAATGAAGTGATTATACGTATGTATTCTTTTTTTTTCTTTCAGACTTGTATATCTGTTTGAAAATATATATGGTGGTATACGTATGTTTATAGATGCCTAGTTATGTTGTGCTCTTTTGTCATCACAAGACTTCAATTAAAAAAAAAAAAAAATGAAAATGAAATCACAGCTTTCTAAGAAAGGAAAAACAATCTTTATTGAAATATAGATAACACAAGTTATTAGAAACTAAATCATCTACTCTCGATTTTGTTTCTTCATAACTTTCTGGAAAATGGATATTTTTTTAATGAAAATGCCTGTAAGCTGGCGTAGATGACAATTATATCGCAATTTAATGAGAAAAGAAAAAAATTGGTGGGCGGACACATCATGATTGTTTCAAAGTTCTTAGTTTCATTTTGTATACATTCGTGCATTCACTCACACACACACACATATGATGTGTATGTATGTGTGGGCGCCCACCAAATTTGTATATATACTATTTTACAATGAATTTTTTCTACCCACTTACTGATTGAATTGCAAAATATATGTTATTCTTTTGTGCGCGAGTGATGAATATATAAGTAAAGTATGTTCCCAAAATATCTGCTTAAACATTTGGTAACATGACCAAATGTAGTACCATTTGCTACATTTACGATATTTACTTGGTAGACGAAAAAGAGGCTTTCTTGCTTTCCAGGTTGCTTTGAAATCAGCACACTCCTAATGATATGTATCTAAAGTCATTATCATTTTTGTATGAGTTAAGGGTGACGTTGCGTAAGGACAATAGTGTCAAGTTAAATATCCTGTAGTATCTGATTAAGTTCATTTATGTTTTTAAGTTCAAATCATGTGGAGATTTGAGTGTCTTCCTTATCACTGAGTTCGATAAAATAAATAACAATGAAGTACAGAGTTGTCTTAGTAGCATTATAGACCCTCGGGCAAACCAGTGCACTAGGGCCTATAGTATTTATCTATTAACAGGTAGATCAGAACTGGGCAGAACTGTGAGGCCTCCAGGAAACAGTCTAGTGTGACCATACCTTAAGACGGCATTGATCACTGTCCCACTGCCAAAATAGGAAGCATCGAGCCAGTGTAAGAAATCATTATATCACACGATAGATCAGTGGTTCTCAACCGGGGTCCATGTAATATTTTAGGGGTCCACAATAGTATTTTAAAAGACCCTAAAGAAATTTTGCTTTAAATGTATGTGTAAAAATTAACACTTCCTTCTCCAAGCCAAGATTCGAAACCGAATCTAAGAATTCTCGGTCGTCCAAACCACCACGATCAACAGGCGCGAAAACAGGTTTTCTTTGTCCTGTCAAAAAGTGATTGATCATCTCCCTTTAACCTTCGATCTAAGGCCATGTCAGGCGAAGTTCAAATGGACAGGAGCTGACATATTTAAATACAAACTCTGCTGCAGTATGTCTGTCCTTCTAGCTGCTACGATTCTTATAAATTCAGTGGTCAACAAGACAGAAAAGAGAGAAGGCCCTGGCAGCCAAACGAGGAACGTCTACGCCACGACAGCTTTTCTCAGAGACCAGAGCAATGTACGTAATTCATCTGAGACAGTAGTCTACCGTGGAACTTCGAACATTGCTCTGGTCTCTGAGAAAAGCATGTCTATGTGTGCAAGGTAGATACACATATGGACGCACACATACACATGGAGATGGAGAGAGAGAGAGAGAGAGAGAGAGAGAGAGAGAGAGAGAGAGAGAGAGAGAGAGAGAGAGAGAGAACCACAACATTGGCAAGCTAAACATGGCCTTTGAAAGACAGAATCAAATATAACAATGAATGGAAAATGTTTGTGAAGTTAAAAGCGTGTATAAATGGAACCAATAAGTGAAGCCTTTGTCTCAGAGGATACAAATTCTACTAAGCATCCTAAAACCTACCTGAACTCTAGAATTGAAGTTTTACAAATTGTCCTCACATATACAAGTACACACTAGCCAAAAGGGAAACCATATCTCCTGATTGCAAACCACTGTGAAGGATATCTTCTCATACACTCCCTTCTTTCTTATCAACAAAGAATAACTGGACATAAACCAATAAGTTGAACGAAAGTACTTTATGGTATATTGCTTAAAGTAGTTAAGATGAACTTAGCCATTTTGATTATTATACAATCAATGAAAATAAGTATCATACAATTTACTGAAATCAATTAAAAATCCTTGAGTATGATACCCCAGTGTTGTAACTGCAGTACAAAGATGGAAATTACTGAATGAATAAAAAAAGATATACATACACCCAAGAGAAGTACAGTTTTCTTTCGGGGGGCGGTGTACAGAAGAGTGAATTAAAATATTAAAATAATTCAGAAAAATTAGTCAGAAGTAATGTAGGTATCATTTCTTAACTTATTTATAAATAGGTGTAAAATGTCTGTGAAATTTCCGAAGGAAATAAAATACTGCTTAACTCTTTATGTCTTTGTTGAGCAGTAATTTCATTCCCTTGGGAAAATTCCAAGACCTTTTATACTTGTATATAAATAAACTAAGAAAACAATAATCTCATCATTTCTGACCAATCTTCTTTAATGTGTGTGTGTGTGTGTGTGTGTAAGTCAAGCTAACAGTTCCCCATGAAAATAATAATGGTGTACTGCACTGACTTGGAAGAATGGCTGGCATGAACACCACCAAATGCCTGGATGTTGTTTGGAAGGTGGTATATCATCTAATCATCTAATGGTTGCAGTGGAATACCAGGAAGTAGTTTGAGGCAATGATAATTGCTGCTGTTTGTGAATCATCATAAAACAAATTCCATTATGAAAGGTAAGCAGGCCACAGTTGAAAAATCAAGTCACTGGATTTGGCTAAAAAGAGATGATGGGATGTGGCTAGGAAAAAAATTGGGTCAAAGTTGATAACCAGTTGATCGATCAAGTAGGTCCTCACATCATACAGTGGAGCCAGTGCACAATAAATCCACCAAAATAGTATGCTTTCTCCCCTGGTGATCCTTTCAGCCCCTAGTGCCCAGTACAAGGAGATTTTTAACTGGGAACACTTGCATCTACAAGTTGTTTGCAAATAAACTATGTGTGTGTATACACACACACATACACACACACACACACACACACACACACACACACACACACACACACATGTATATATATATATATATATATATATATATATATATATATATATATATATATATATATATACACATGTACATGCGTATATTTATATATGTGTGTGTCTGTATTATTGTGAATGTGAACATAATTTGCTTGTGTGTGTAAATGTTTGTCGTTGTTGTTCATGAGGATGTTGAAAAGTTGAGGGTTTTGTCTGGGTGGAAAGAGAGAAAATCAACACCAATTTTTCATATTAAACATTAATTAAGGTTCTAGTCATAACATGTTTCAGTTTCCTATAATAAATTGCTAGGTGAGACTTGTTATCAGGCCTGTCTTAGTTAGAGATAACATTAGCTATTTATATTACAACCTGATTCTTTCATCTGAAACCATGGGCACACAAGCATGTAAACACACACACACACACACACACACACACATTTACACATGCACACACACATGCGCGCACACACACACACATATTTACACATTTACACATGCACACACACACACACACACACATTACATTATATTATATACACAGTTTCTTTAAGTAATTTATCATTTTAAACATTTTCAATGTCTTGATAAACTTATGAGACACATGGTGTGTGTGCGCGCGCGCGCACGATGGTATTTTGTGTGCTTTGTATTTTCTTGAGGTTTGTAAGTCTACTCTTCCAGGATTCCCAGTTCCCAAATTCCCAGCCTACAAATTTTTAGGTTTCCCTATTGCCTTTCATGTTTCTTGTTTTTTTTTTGCATATGTTTCATCTCATCTCAATGTTTGCTGAACACAAGTACAGCACCAAATATATGTTTGTTTTAATAATTTACAGAAACCTAATGCTAAGAAAAAATCTGTTTCAAAAGACAAAAGAACTGATTGCAGAAGCAAGACTACCAATGATGAAGCTGAATCAGAAAAAAGTCCGATGCCAGAAGTACAAGACGATAGGAAAACAGATGAGAAAGGAAATGAATTAAGACGTTCTCGGGAGAATACTAAAATACATGGGAATACTGAACTACAAGAGGATACTAAAGCACAAGACAAAACTGAAGTACAAGAGAATACTAATATACAAGTGGAAACTGAAGTACGAGATTCTGAAGTACAAGAAGACACTGAAGAAGAAGAAGATAATACTAGAGAACAAGATAATACTGAAGAAGAGGATAATGCTGAGTAAACTAAAGAGGTTGTTCGGAAAAATAATGATTAATAAAAATGTTTAATAATTTCCCTCAAAATCCTCTGGTTAAATATATGTGACCTATAAAAATATTATTAAATTCTTTGACGCATTTTGTTTAATAAATAAAAATTTTATTTCAATAATGAATTTCTAAATTTCTTAGTAAACACACACACACACACACACCTTTTACACCTGTATATAGATATATGAATGAAGTGTTTAATGTTTGAAAATGAAGTGAAGTAAGTGCAATAATAACGTTCACACTCACTGATGGTCGCTCTCAGTAACTGCCTTTAGCTTACGGAGTTCTTGTTTTCATAAATATCGAAAAGCAGCCAGAAGGATAGACATATTGTTGAAAACATGATTTCGTTGGAGGTTTGTTATCTCCATTCCAGCCCCTGGTGGCTTAGAAGAGGTTAGAAGGGTCAAGTGGCAAAGACATTATTCTGCTTAGCAAATGCATCTGGGAAATGTATAACTGCTGTCATTTACAGAAAAACTCTCCTTTCACTGTGAGAAAAGCACTGTTGAAGTGTTAAGTGAAATTTGACAATCGAGGATCGAATCCACGCTATGCCTGCATGAAGCCACTACAAATACGTTGTGGAATAAAAAAAATTATCTACTGTCATGGAAAAAGGGTAACTGTAAAAATGCAGAATTATCGGAGTAAAGGGCATTCAAAAAAGTATGTATGTATAGAAATGCATGAATGAAGTCTTTAAGGTTTAAGATTCAAATCAAGGAAGTGCAATAATAATGTCTAGCAGTTCAAAGCAGTAGCGAAATGCAGAATTAGGTCGGCTGATAGTGAGAATCAAATATTAATCGCTTCGCTAAAAACTGCAGGGGGCATGGATTATTTCCCTTGGGTTTAAATAAAATATTAGTAATATGTAGTAGATAGAAGGATCCATTAGAGGGGCATTATTATCGATTTTTTTTCAACGAACTAAATATATCACGAGGTTTCCAGACATGAGTTCAACTCACCTGTCAAATAAAGTATAAAAATGATATTGTTTGCAAAAATAAGAAATTGGGCAAAAAAAAAAAAAAAGATCAATATTCAAAGTAATCGAACATAAACAATGAAACCTGTAAAATATTTCTGAATTCAATGGCTTAATCATTTTCATGAGAATGTATGAACTGTAAATAAGCAATAAATATTATGACTTGTAAAATAAGTATAAGTGATAAGTCCCAACTGAATGTGGTGTGGAAGTTTGGTTTCATTTTTTAAGGATTTTAAGCATTCAAAGTACGAGTTCATTGTATTGGGACACACTTATTTAATACGTTCTGGAATCAAAAATTTATGCAGTGTTATCGAAAAATTGTAACTGGAAAAATGTAGAAGTATCAGAGTTATGGGCATTATGTATCAAGAAAGTGCAATAATAAAGTCTAGCAGTTCAAAATTGTGAGTAGTGAAATGCAGAATTAGGTCCGCTAATCGTGAAAATCAAATATTGATCGCTTTGCTAAAAACTAACAACTGTAGGTGCAGGTGCTACGGGTTATTTCCCTTGAGTGTTTAAAAAAATATTGTGCAGGTGCTATGGGTTATTTCCATCGGGTGTTTAAAAAAAAAAATTAGTTATATAAGGTAGATATAAAGGTCCCTTCCAGGGGCCGTATTATCGATTTTTTCAACAATCTAAGCATGTCACAAGGTTTCCATCTTGTGTCAAGTTTCATCAAAGTCAGGAAAACGATGTAGGAGGAGTTAGCTAACAACGCCACAAACAAACACCGATTTTCCACATATGTAGTAGATGTAAACAAGAGATAAATCACACCATTGATAAGACACTTGACCACAAATCACTTCCATAGTACTATCCCTGCTTATAGCAACGGCGTGTACCATTTGCTGCACACACTTGTAGCCACACATACCATTGAGGAATCTTTATGTGGTTGTTCAACCAACTAAAATCAAGGAGCTGTATCTCCCTTAACCCTTTAGCATTCAGTTTATTCTATCAAATGTAACGCTTACTTGTTCACATTCTTTTGTATTCTTCGTACATTATTTCATAGCTTCAAGATTTCAACGATGTGGTTGTTTATTTTTCGAATGACATTTTAGGGGAGGTGCGAGAGGCCTGATCTGACCGCTCTGAACATAAAACAGATAGACTATTTGGGCTGGATATGACTGGTTTAAATGATAAAGGGTTAACTAAGTCTCTGCCATCTTGAAAACAAAGGGTGTATTAAACAGTATGGCTTGAAGAGGCAAAAAGATGGGATGGTCACTGTTGGAATGACTTTGATTTTATGTTTTCTTGATCAGAGTTGGCCCCAGAAACATGCGCGCGCGCGCACTCACACACACACACACACACACGTGTACAGAAATATATACACACAGATGGAGGGAGAGAGAAAAAGAGAGACGTTCTCATTTATTAGTTGAAAATTTTCCCTTCCTTCATACTGCCTGGCTTTTTGTCAGTTACGATGACAAGCATTCCAGTTGATTTGATCAACAGAACAGTCTGCTTGAGAAATTAATGCACAAGTAGGTGAGCACTCAACAGACATGCGTACCCTTAACATAGTTCTTAGGGAGATTTAGTGAGACACAGAATGTGACAAGGTTGATCCTTTTGAAGTACAGATACAACTCATTTTTGCCAGCTGAGTGGACTGGAGCAACGTGAAATAAAGTGTCTTGCTCAAGGATGCAATATGCCACCAAGAATCAATGTCATGACCTTACAATCATGAACCAGATATCCTAACCACTAAGCCATGATACACATAAAGAGAAATACACACATAAAAGAGAGAGAAGATAGACATTAACATGACGGAAACATTAAAACAATTCGGCATTCGAGTACTATTTTTTCCACCTTGTTTCACATTTATGAGCTTACTCTGGTATATATATATATATATATATATATATATATATATATATATATATATATATATATATATATATATATATATATATATATATATATATATATGTAGTTGGCTATGAACTCTTAGAGGTCATAGGCCAACAGGTAACCCCATAAACCGGCTTCACCAGGAAAGAATATATATCGATCAGTACATATATCATCAGACTAAAATTGTCAGAGTCATATAACCTCTCTACCTTTAAGGGAAGAAAACGTCATGGCCAGTAAATTTTGTAAACAAAATTTCAAAATTCCCGTAACGAAACAAACAGGTACAGTTTGGGGGGGGGGGGGGGGAAGTAGAGTTATCCCCCTTACATCGGTTCCAGATGCGTCAACAGTCACTACTTTCGAAACTAGTCTTCCTAGTCTGCAAATGGAGAGTTCTAAATTGGCAACAGGTATTTCCTCTGAAAGTGTTTAGTCAATGCCCCTATCAGAGGAAATTCCTGTTAAAAACATGGAATTCTTTATCTGCGGACTAGGAAATTGCTGACGAAGTTCTTGTCATCGTTGGGGGCTCACCTTATCGAGGCATCAACTGACACCCGTGCGGGTGCTTGGCTGTTCCATCGCTTTAGCCTCACCGTCGCTCATGCTAGTGCCACGAGCGTGTTGATTTGCTTCAGCAGGTTCCGTTGAGCCTTGTGGTGTGCGACCAACTGAGGTACCAATTGTGGTTGAATTGATGTATTTTTTCTTTCTTTGTTCTTCTTTTTCCTATTTTTTTTACCTCCTGATTTTGTATTTGTATTTTCAACGTGGTTTTGCATTATATATCTATTATATGCATAGGTATTATATTCCAATTAATCAATATAGATAATTTTTTTGGGGGAAAAAAAAGTAATAAAAGTAATTTCTCTATGAATCTCCACAATACCATATTTGGGATCGATTTTAAAAGTAGTCGTTGTTGACATACACGGGAACAGATGTAAGGGGAATAACTCCACCTCACCCAAATCTGTACCAGTAGGTTTTGTTACCGGGAATTTGTAACAATCAACCATAACAATCAACCTTCGAACACACACACACACACACACACACACACACACACACACACATACACACACAGAGTTTTATTTAAATAAGAAGGAAGGCTCTTAGACATCGCCAGGAACGTGAAGGGGATCTCACAACAGCCAAAGCTTAGCTTTTCTTGCAAGTGTGAAGAAGAAAATAATCTGTTATTGAATTTAATTTATTACAAGAATTCTCAACACTGGAACTTTTCTTTAACAGATACTGTATCGATATTGACCAATACAGTCAATATTTACAGGAATATAAATCCTGTGTTAACTTAAATAAATTCTATTTTGAGAAAATAATGGAGAATAAATACTTATTTAAGGGAAATGAGAATTTGTTTCAAATATGATTAGCACCTGGAAATTGAAAACATATAAACATATACTAAAAGATAGAAGATATTTTTGAATAGAAAATAATTTTCTTTTTGCAAAATCCAGTTAAAAGCTTTCATAATATTTGTTATTATTACTTGAAGCTGGCTCAATAACATATTTTTAAACTGGCTTAACATGTGACATGTTTGATGGCAGTGTACAAAAGAATCTAAAGTCATGATAACAAATTATGACTTTTATTAGATAAAAAAACCATCAAACTATCAAATAAAATTATAGACTGAACTTTATTTTAGTTTGTATCATTGTTGTCTTAGATTTTTCTGTACTTGAAGGTAATGTGTCTTAAGGCATGGACACACTAGGCAGTTGCCCAGGATCCCCACAAATCTAGGGGCCCAATGCTAATCTTTTCATGTTTTTGTTGTGTATATAGGAGACCTCACTGCATTACTTTGTCCAGAGGCCTATAATTATGGTAAACTAGCCCTTATTAAACTATTACAACATAGAACCTACTTCATTTTTTTTAGACTTAGATAAGTTGGCCTTTTGCATAGTGATGTTTGGAGTCTAATAAGCAACCATATTATATACTAAAATATTGAAAACTATGTGTAACATTTTCTTCATTGCTTCATATCTAAACAACATCAGGCATAAACTTCATTTGTTAATTTATGAGAATGTCAAATGAGATGAATATCTGCAGACATCAAGGCTTGTAGATGTTTACTTCAAGACCTTAAGATGGCATAGTAATAGACATTTTCTTATGCAAAGAAGCATATAATTGGTAAAAAATGTACTGAAATATTTCCATGCAATAAAATACATACTTTTATTTGTCACATGCTTAAAATAATGCATTAAACACTTTAGTTTTTCTAGGAAACAATGATTAACATTTTGATATAAACTGAAATATAAAGAATATATCTAGATTTATTTGAGTGAGATTGTTGTCAGTGCCGATGGACTGGCCCCTATGCAGGTGACACATAAAATACACCATTTCGAGCGAGGCCGTTGATCGTTACCAATGTCGCCTCCCTGGCACGTGAAAAGACATTTGAGCGAGATCGTTGCCAGTACCGATGGACTCGCTCCTGTGCAGGTGGTACGTAAAATACACCATTTCGAGCGTGGCCGTTGCCAGTACCACCTGACTGGCCCTCGTGCCGGTGGCACGTAAAAGCACCCACTACACTCTCTGAGTGGTTGGCGTTAGGAAGGTCATCCAGCTGTAGAAACTCTGCCAAATCAGATTGGAGCCTGGTGTCGCCTCCTGGTTCACCAGTCCTCAGTCAAATCGTCCAACCCATGCTAGCATGGAAAGCGGACGTTAAACGACGATGATGATGATGATGACATCAACACAAGAATGAAAGAGAGAAAGAACGAGGAGGAGCAGGACAGAAAACAACAAGAAAGAAAGAAAGGGATAGAGGTACCAGTAGAAAAATACAAACATGTTATGCTTACCTAGTGAAATTAATGCTAGGGTAGTTTGAGTATTCCATGTTCTGTTTCATTGTGTTGCGTCTTGGGAATGTACAGAAAAATGCATTGGCCAACAAACAAGCAATTTGTTCTTGACTGAAGCTGATACTCCTATTTTTACCTTTTTTCAGCAATGGAATTGGCTGAAAAATGTAACAGAAGGCGGGAGATAAAATACGTGACATGAATTTTATCATCAGAAAAATATTCAAAAATATCAGTTTTAGGTGGGTAGTGAAACAAAATTTTACAAAAACGTTTCAGGGCGCGCGCGCACGCACACACACACACACACACGCGTATATGTATATACAGTAATGTTTATCGCCACTTAAATATGGCTGTATTTAACTCCAGGAGGAGTCTCCTCTAGCTGGTTATCGATGGAATCTGCACCTGATATATATTGCAATTTCAGAAAAATTATCAAAATTTTCCCACTAAAAAGAAAAAAAAAAAAAAAAAGATTTAGAAAAGACTTTTAAAAAATGTAAGCTATACAAAAAAGAGTGAACCAATTGTCAATCAATCTCGTGGTCCCAGAAAATAAAATGAGAAAATGTAATACAGTAATCCCTCGTCTATCGTGAGTGTTACCTTCCCAAAACCCCTGCAATAGGTGAAAATCCGCGAAGTAGAAACAGTACTGTACTGTACGTTTTTTAAAATTATTTTTATAATTTGTATATATGTATTTTATTATGAATGCAAAATAATACCACAGAGGAATTGACGTAAGCTTAAATAATAAACTGCGATAGGTGAACCGCAATATGACGAGGGAAGGGAGGAGGTACTGTATAATTTTAAAGGGAAAGTACTCCGATGTTGTAGTTATTTCCCTTGAACATAGTATTTGGCATGTGTGAATTTATATAGAGGAGGTATGAAAAAGATAATTTATTTCATAAAATCGTGGAGTGTATTGCAAACTTTTGTTCTTGAGTTTTTAAACTAATAAATGTCTGTTTTAAGCAATGTTTTGATTGTTATTTCTATTAACTCCCGTTGGTTTGCTCGTAGCTTTTGAATATTTAACTTGCTTTCGAATCTTCTAATGTTTTTCACTGTTTACTGTAGCTAGTTTAATGTTTAGACATGCCGGTGCCCCCCCCCCCTCGCCTCCTTTCTCACTTATGTGATAGATGAGGGAAGAGGCAGCGCTGTTTTCTGGTTGGCTGAAAATTCTGAAAATTATCAAACTTTGAACACCTGTAACATTTTCACAAAAATTTTCTGAAATAAATGAATAACAAATTTGGATTCAGCGTCAAAAATTACACGTATATGATATATGAAAAAAGTTTTTTAAAGATTTCGACATGCAGTGACGACAACCACAAAAATCCTCACATTATCTCAAGAATCAAATGTTTCAGAAAAATATTCAATTTCACCATACGATTTTCAAAAACCATGGAATTTCCACGTGTACTGTTAGTTGTAGTGGCGCGAAATTATAGCCGCCATTGAGGAAGTACTATTCTGCGCATGCGCAGGGAACTTCACCACCGGAAGCCCCTCGAGTGCGCATGCGTAGTAAAACTGGTACTTAAACAGTGAGTTTCATTTTCTCAGTGAGTTGAGGACAGACCTTCTACGTGACAACTCCTCGCTCCTCAACGAAGCACTCTTCACCTCGATGCCTTCAATGGTGATAGCTACTTGCATCTCTGGCAGGCATCAAGGAAGCCCTTAACCTTCCAATACCAAATTACAACTTAATCAGCGGCTGTTAAGCTGAATGACAGGAATTGTGAAACCAAGCATCATCAAAAAAAAAACAAACTTATTTTTATTATGCTGTTAAATTGTTCTAATGTCTCTTCATATATAATGCTGTTGAAAGGTGATAGAGAGAGACTAAAGTCTCTATGACAACTATTCTCCATTTACATAGTAAATATGAATATGCAAATTACTATATTACTTCTTACATAAATTAATTCTATCTACAAATCCATTAATGAGGAAGATTATTCTCATTAGCTAAAGATTTTACAAAACAAGCGAGTTTAAATCAAAATTGTAATTACTTGAGAAATGAGATTTTGGCCTAAAATTTTAAATGTTATCGGAGGATTTATTTTTATCTTGTACTTGTTTCAATCATTGGACTGCAGCCATGCTGGCGCAATATTTTCTACATTGTATCAACTGCATCAATTGTTCTCAATAATAAATGCTTTTGAATTATGATCTTCATTCTAGATATTTCTTTATCGTTTGGATAAGTATTCATCTTCAATGAGGCATGCTGAAGCAGGAAAAATCTTCATCCTAATTACAGTTATATCAAACAATGACTTGAAGTATTTAAGATTTCACGTTAGATTAGTAACCTATTGGGCTTTATTTCATCTTTATTTTATTTTTTGTACTAATTATTTTTGAATGACTGTGATAATATTAGTACAGCACTGGGATCTTGTTCAAAACGGGGGCACCAGAATTTTCTTAACGAAACACTTTGAAACTTGGGACACTGGTAGAATGTGTCATATAAAACATCTTTTTCTCTTAGTCTTCTTGACAAAAAAACGTACATCGCAAGTTATTTCATGTTAAAGTTGTCGTATTTCTGTAATTTCAACCAATCACTGACGTCTATTCAGCTGAATAGAGTTACTGCTGACCGGTCATAAAAATGTTATTCCCTGTGACATATTTCAACCGGTTTAATCGTAATTTATACGCATATATTGTTTATATAATAAATTACGCTGTGCGTATCTATGTGTGTAACAATTTTAGAGTTCGGATTCTAGAGTTAGGGTTAGAGTTAGGGTTAACAGTCTAGTTAATCCGAAATGTCAGAACTAACGGGGATTAATACGATATACACCGTTACAGCGCTAACTGTTTTCAACTGAATAGACGTCAGTGATTAGTAGAAATTATCGAAATAAGACAATTTTTTACATGAAATAAATTCGAATACAAAAATTTTTTTCTGTTCTATAACACAAAATAGATAAGTATACGAAGTTTGAAAGTCTTTCGGTACCAAAAACACTACATAAAACATAAATGAAAACTGGTGCCCCCGTTTTGAACAAGATCCCAGCACTGGACTTATCTGTTCTTCAGAAATCCTGTCCTGTATTGTGCAATATATTGAGTAAACAGAGATTGTTTTCAAAATTGCTTAATTTGCGTACGATGTGTTAAAAATAGTTTTGTTCCTTAATGGTTTGATACAGATTAAACGTACTCTACTTTAATTCGTATCTGTATCTGTTAAATAAAATCATGCTCATTACTTCATTTGAATTTCATCCTCTAAACGTTACGGTGTGTACATGACGCTGTATGATATATTTTAAGAATTTTAAGTGAATTAATAAATATCACAAGGAGATGTATTAATTTGAATCTGTTAATTTAGTTCTTTACTTTTCATTGTTTATCTTATACCTTTAAGTATACGTTTAGGTTGTCTTCAGAAAACCAGGCCACTTTTGGTCCCAAGCTTACCGGTAGTGTACCACCGGTGTTATCCACAAGGCACTTAAGGATACATCACACAAAGTTTTTAACTGTTCTCCCGGTAGAATATATTTTCAAATCCAGTGAAAATTAAATATTTTTGTCTGTAAAGTGATATGAAACATCGGTCAGTCAGTTAGTCGGTCAAAAATCATAACAACGTGGACTTTACCCGTGAACTTAAACAGCTTTCTGCAAAATGTCATCTAACTGCCATTTTATAAGTATAATGAATATTTTTTTTTTTTTGCAAAAGTAAAACAAAGACCATGGAGTTATACCCCTAGACAGAAGTGAGGAGCAGGAGAGGTCAGCCCTAGGTGACACTTTTATTAGGGTAGCATTTGTAGGTCTGCTTTATAAGCATGTGTATAGGCTTGGGGCCGGGAAGGAAAGCAGCAAAGTCAAGGAGAGCTCCAGACGACATAAAAAATTTAGCTGCACCAAAGGACAAATAGGTAAATTGGAAGTTCATGCCCTATCAAATAATTTTAGCACTCTAGGGTTGACCATTCATGTGTACAAGTCTATACAGTTCTAGGTAAGAATTTATTGATTTTTGTTTGTAGAAGACTAGTAGTTTCAAAGACATATAAGTCTTGGATCTTTTTTAAAACGGAGGCCACATTTTTCATTAATGTTTTACGTAGTGTTTTTGGTACCGAAAGACTTTCAAACTTCGTATACTTATCTATTTTGTGTTATAGAACAGAAAAATATTTTTGTATTCGAATTTATTTCATGTAAAAAATTGTCTTATTTCGATAATTTCAACCAATCACTGACAAGTATTCAGTTGTTTATATTTACTCCTTTGGCTGATTAAGCCATAGCTTCATTTTATTTGCTTTTTTCATTTTAAATTTGGTTTTTTCATTTTCTTTTTTTTTCTTCGTTTTATTTGCTTTTTTCTTTTTAAATTTGCTGTTTTACCCTACCCTAACCCTAACCCTAACCCTACCACCGATAGAATTGTTTCAGAATCGTTTGTTTATGTAGTCGGCACTTAATGTATATCGGCTGAATGGACGTCAGTGATTGGTTGAAATTACAGAAATACGACAACTTTAACATGGAATAACTTAGGGATTTCTTTTTTTTTAAAGAAGACTAAGAGAAAAAGATGTTTTATATGACACATTCTACCAGTGTTCCAAGTTTCAAAGTGTTTCGTTAATGAAAAATGTGGCCCCCGTTTTAAAAAAGATCCTAAGTCTTCCTCTTTGATGTCACCCATGTTGTGCAAGAAAAAGGCCGCAGTATTAAAGCCGTTATTACTTGGTACCTGTGTTATCGTACGTGTTAGCCGGAGCAAATACCGTGAGTCATTCTGTCAGATGTTCTTACGCTTCCACCAACCCACCATCTTGGATTAATATTTTTTTTTATTGACTCCTAAAAGATGAAAAGAAAAGTTGACTTCGGTGGGAGTTGAACGCAGAGAGTCGCAACAAATACCACGAGGCATTCTATCCAACATTCTAATGGTTCTGACAGTTTGCCGCTTTAATTTTTGCAGTAGAATTTAGGTAATTCTAACTGGAATTCTTTCACAGAGAACGTATTGCCACCCTTGAAAAGTGTATCAGGATATGACTTCTACTTTCATCAACCAGCCAACAAACAGAGAGACAGACAAACGAACAAGCAAACCAACCAATCAACCATCTAACCAACCAATCAGCTTGTTAATAAAAGGATACAATCGTATCTGGGTTTCTTATAACCAGAATAATCGGGCGTTTGTCTTTGGCACCAATTCTTTGTGATACTTTATGAAATCTGATCCTTTTTGTTATGATCATTTTGTCTTTGGTCTTTGTTCAAAAATAGACGAGATTTTACGAACAAATACGTATAAAATAAACGAAAGCTTTACGAAGGTCAATAATTATAAGAAAATTCTATACTTTTATGGCTTGTGTTCTTTTGCGAGAAATAAATTTATTTATTTGAATAAATAAAATGCTGGATATGTGTGTGTATGCACGCACGCACACACACACACACACACACACGATGTTCCCAAACATTTTCAGACTGTCGTCACCTTGGCACCCAGGCCATATTTCTAGTGCATCCTTGAATTTTTTTTTTCTACTCTAGGCACAAGGCCCGAAATTTTTTGGGGAGGGGACCAGTCGATTCGATCGGCCCTAGTATGCAACTAGTACTTAATTTATCGACCCCGAAAGGATGAAAGGCAGAATTTGTCGACCTCGGCGGAATTTGAACTCAGAACATAAAGACAGACGAAATACCGCTAAGCATTTTCCGTGTTTATTACTGAATTCTTTCATTAGTATTATAATGTATGTCACTCGTTAGTTATATCATTTCCTTCTTTTAGAAATACTGTAGTTATTGTTGCTCCTTTCAATTCCCCGGCACAATCGATCTTTAGTCAGTCCGTAATCTTCTGCTGAAATAATGTAACTTTTAGAGACAATGAGTCAGTCAGTAAAGTAAATCTGATAAATCTGTTTATTCAGTGACATAGCTAGAGTGTGTGCCGCCCGGGCATCCCTTGAGTTCCCCCTCCCCCACCCTGATCTACCAAGCTTATACAGGCTTATACAACTGACCCAAAGTGCTAGTTCCATACAAGCGTCACCCATAGAGGACCGTTTCACTCATCACACCTAGCTTACGCTACTGCGTGTATTGTTTCAACTTTTATTGCAAGCTATTACAGAGGCAGTGAGCTGGTTGAATCGTTAGCGAGTCAGACTAATTTCTTAGTGGCATTTCTGCCGGCAATTTACGTTCTGAGTTCAAATTCTGCTAAGGTCGACTTTGCTTCTCATTTTTTCGGGGTCGATATAAATACCAAAACTAGCTAAACACTGGGGCGATGGAATCGATTCAATCCCTCCCTCAAAATTGCTGGCCTTCTGCCAAAATTTGAAACCATTTTAAAGTATCATGTCTTCTGCCATGTCCGAGATTAATTAGTTCTTGTTTTCCATTATCAGACATTTTCCTAACAATTTTCGGATCTCTCCAGTTTCGCTCACAGATTTTTTAATTACTTTTTTTAATTAAACAGTTTGAAACTTCGTATACTGGTGTAATTTCTCACGTTGAACACGGTTTACTTTCAACATTTTTGAAAAAATTTCGTAATTTAGAAGTTATTTCGTGTTAAATTTGTCATATTTGGGTAATTTTAACCAATCAACGACGTGTAGAACGCTATTGTCGTATGCGATAGTAATCGAAGAGCGACAACTTCCGGGTCATCTCTACTAAATGTCACCACTCTGTTCTATTTTTGTTTACTGCCTGTGTTGCATATTATACGCATTTTAAAAAATTTTTCGATCGCCTCTTTGTACGAGTGATGAAAATGCAAATGTACAAAGAGGCGATCGAAAAGAAAAAAAAAAACAACCAAAAGCGGGCAACATGCAACACAGGCAACAAACAAAAATAAAATAGAACAGAGTGGTGACATTTAGTAGATATGACCCGGAATTTGTTGCTCTTCGATGACTGAATACACGTCGTTGATTGATTAAAATTACCCAAATACGACAACTGTAAAGCAAGTAACAATATGCTTAACATAGGGGTTAAAGACATGAAAATGTTTTGTTAGAAATAAAGATATATCTATCTATCTATCTATCTATCTATCTATCTATCTATCTATCTATCTATCTATCTATCTGTGCGCGCGCGCGTGTGTGCGTGTGTGTGTGTGTGTGTGTGTGTGAAGGACTAGAACACTTGAAGTTTAAAAAAGGGAAAGTAGAATATCGTGTTGATAAAAATGGTAATACTCATTTGATTTTAGGAAAATTATTTGAAGTTGATGATTTAAAAGCAAACGATCATATTATTCGTGAAGTCAATCCAACAGTCGTTAGAACACAGCCAGGTTTAACAAACTGTATTGTTCTTAATTCAGCTTATGCAACTGTGCCAAAGAATAAAATTTCAAATATTTTATAAACAGCAGCGTTTCTTTTTATTAATCCTGAAAATTAAAATTATCAAGGCAAGTTTCTGTGAAAGGCGTTGTGTCACAGCTTCCTAGTTTTCTCACAACTCCTAAAAAGCTTTGCGTCTTGTGGCTAGGTGGTTATATTCACGTGATGTCGTGTGTAAATGATATAAGAATACCAAGCAATATTTAACAGTAACTTTTATTTCACCGTACAAGTAATATTTAAGTTGGCTATGAAGTCAGAAATTTCATAATCAAGTCAACACAATTGAATGAATGATTCTTTTGCATTCATTAAGTTGGTTACAAAAGCTCTGTACTGAAGCTTGTTAAGACAGGAGAAAATATACACAGTAGATTCCTTTTGGCCAACTAAATTGTCATATCCAAGCTGAGCTGAAAGTTGTGAAGACGACTTTTACAAAGGTGAGAGAGTGTGTGTAGTAGGTACGCAGATTAATATGCACTCAGAAAACTGACGCTAAATCTAACTTTTATATAGTGGTACCTTGACTTACGAGTGTCCCAACAAATGAGTTTTTCGAGATACGAGCCGACTTTTTGCTTTGAGTTACGAGCTACTCTGATTGGTTGGTATTGGCGAAATTTGTGTCTTACTCTGTCGCGCCAATATGCAGCGTATAATCAATCGGAGCCCCTAAATAAGATCACGTGAGACAGCCTGTTCTTAACTCAGTTTGAACCTACTGTTCATTATAAAAACCCAGCTACTCCTCGTCTCGAAGTCTTTGGTTCAAGACCTTTTAAGGTCTAGCCACTGGCCACACAAGACACAACCAGTTCCAGCCACAAAGCCAGACAGCAACACCCGTCCAACAGCATTACGGAAATCTCTTTCTTCGTCGCCAACATCATCTTAATGTCGTCAACAACATCTCTACGTACACAGCTCAACTAACAATTGGCACAGGTTCTAACATAGCATTGTTCGTGAATTATTTCACCATGGTCAATAACAAATATACAACCTGCGAGAACTCCAGTACAAGTAACCCAAGCAGTAACATTATAGCCACAACTTTGTACGACACGTATCGCAACTCCGGCTCTGCATCATCGCCACAACTTCTTGGTGCAGTATTTCAACCACCGTGTACAATTGACTACGAATTGGTATTTCTCATTCTTGTGTCTATGAACATTCGTCTAACTTCTCATTACAGTAACTTCTCTTTCATTGTTATTCTTATATGTAGCACACGCATACATCTATGCCTATACACGCATACACTTTGTTCTCATGACGGCCTGTCTATTATTCTGTATACATGACGCACACACAGATACACAAGGTAACCTATCAATGAAACTCTCTCAAACATTCTACCCGGTTGTGTCTTTCTCTTTTCTTCACTGGCACGTATATGTATTATTCCAGCCTTCTGAACGGAGTCGTTATTAGATGGTTTCACCACACTTCACTACGACCATCTACAAAAATTGTGACCCGACGTAGAACACGCACCACAATTTCATCTATAATGGTGACTCCGACGTCGAACAGGCATCACGGTCCACAATCTATACATCCTTTGGGGCTTTGATAAAATAAATACCAGTTGAGTACTGGGTCGATTTTATTGACCCTCTCTTCCCCACAATTTCAGACCTTTTGCCTCTCGTATAAATGATCATTAGAATATATATTAGAGAAGAACAAGTTAATTACGTCTGTTTTCTTTCAACATTGTTTACAACTTAAGGCGGCGAGCTGGCAGAATCGGTAGCACACCGAGTGAAATGCTTAACATTGTTTCGTCTGTCTTTACGTTCTCAGTTCAAATTCCGGCGAGGTCGACTTTGCCTTTCATCCTTTCGGATTCGATAAATTAAGTACTGTAGTGAAACCACCTCTCTCACGGTTATATATTAACAAATACGAACGTAGCAGGAAACAACTCTTTCCCGCCTTGCTGTGTCATCACCTGACTGACTTTTATTTTCGCGGCATTTGCCTCCAGTCCGTTCGCCCCAGGACGCAAACCGACCAACCGTAGCCACTAATAAGGTCACGTGAGAGAGTGTTTTTCTAATGCTCTCTGGAGCCTCCTTGCACCTATAAATAGCCTAAATTATCCGCGCCAATTCGTCGCGGCCACAGATCTGGTCGTTGACCACACGCGTAACACAGTCAGCCAGTTCCAGCGACGACATCAACAGCATCGTTCAACTACGTACTACCAGCATCGTCGCCAACGTCAACATGATTTTTCCATGTACACAAGCAACCGCAGCTTCTCTTCTCAACCCTGTTTGTGTGAATTGTTCACCACGAAATTAACAACCAGAACTCAACCTGCAAAGAACATCTGTATCGAGAACCCGGCCCGGCATCGAAGCCTCAACTACTTAGCTCTGCCTCAACCATAACCTCTTATGTACAGACTCTCTAACTACTGTGTACCTTAACAGAACTGGTATATTCTTATCTGTGTTACTGACTCTTTTCTATCCTCTGTATCTCTTACATTCACATACATATATTTGTACACATACACTATTTTGTTTACACGGCGGCCTGTCTTATATTGTGTTTTATTATGTTGCATTCGCACACACACAGACATACAGTTTAATGCTCTAATAAATCTTACTGTTATTCATCTTTATCGGTTGCGTTCCTATCTTTTATCTTACTGGCACTCCTTCGCATTTCACATGCAAATTCTTTATGTTATAGTATTTTAGTAGAAAGTGGGTTATACATCTTTAGATTGTATACCTGACTTTCTACTATAAAATTGAAGAAATTGACGGAACGCTGAACTCCAGACTAAACAACTCAAACAACATTTATTTAGGTGGTAAAACATACATATCTTTAGTTATACATCTTTAGAGTTGAGAATAACGAGCTGTCGAGTATAAGACCGAAAGATGTAGAGACAGCTTTAAACACACGTCCTTGCTCAATCGCTGGCCAGCGAGAAGAGAATGAATTGAGCGGGAAACGCTTGCTTTATTAATTCTACGCATGCGTAAGACTACACATGCGCAGGCGTTACTACAGTATTATAACATATCATAATATATTTTGTGTCGACCGTGCGATGCGTTAAAAAAGGAGCCTGTTTTCCATTAGTCACCATTTCTCCTTTGGTTCGCACGGTCGTTCTTACAGTACCATTTGCATACTGGGGTCGATTTAATCGACTGGCCCCCTTCCCCAAAATTTCGGGCCTCGTGCCTAGAGTAGAAAAGAACATTGTTTACAACTTATCGCATTATTGTTCCGTGTAGTTTTATTACCTCCACCTTAGCGATGGCGGAAATATTGTTTTCAGTCGAGTTTGTTTGTTTGTTTGTCCGTGGACAAGATATCTCGTGAACCACAGGATGGATTCGGATGAAACTTTCAGAGATGTTTGGCCTCGTAAGTGGCACGAACTGATTAGATTTTGGGATCGATCCAGTACCGGACAAGGATTCTGGATTATTTTTCCTATTTTTTTTCCTTAATTTTTGAAATCGATCCGGTTAATTTTTAGTATTCTCGTTTGGGAGAGAAGTCGAGTTTATTTCAGATATTCCCATTTAAAAATATCATCTCTGGCTAATCGTTGAGAGGACGTTGATTTTGCTCCGGGCGGCACTTTTGGGTGTGTTGTAGGCAATATGTGTTTTTTTTGTGGGGTCCGGAGGCGGCAAACGGAAGGACCGCTCCGGGAGGCACACACTCTAGCTACGCTAGTGTATGTATGTATGTATGTATGTATGTATGTATGTAGTTAACCACATTATAGAGAGAGAAGAAGAAGAAGAAGAAATCGATTCCAGTATTTAACTTGTACCTTGCTTATAGACCACTGAAGACAGGAAAATTAAAGCTGTCCTCGGTGGGATTTGAACTCAGAGCAGAAACAGCTACACTTTGGTTTTACTACCCAATCATAAGTTAAAGCGTTTGTGTTGACCTTTTGAAGTTAAGTCAAAAGCATTTTCAAAACTAGAAGATTTGTATCTAATACGAATCGTTACCCTGAGTAAAACAACAAGCCTATCACTAGCTGCATACTTAGTGTAACTCCAGCTGACAGACAGAAATATTTCCTTCTGTCTTGTGTTCCGAGAACATATTTAACATTCAGATTGTAATGACATAAATAAAACTCCTTATAAACAAATGAAAATTTTCACCAGGAATGGTTTCTAGTTGTTGACATACAGTAAACTATCAATCAGAACCATATAAATACACTCCCCTACCAACACAACAAAAGAGACGTCATTTTGTGCTTTCTTTCTCGCTTTTTTTTTTGTCGTTCAAGAGTCTCTGCGCAATTTCATCTTTCTGTGTCAACATAAAATTTTTCAATTTCATAAATTTTGCCGTTGCTTTAAATTTTTTTGTTTTTATTTTGGGTGTGTTTTATTCTCTTAAGTGCTCTTACTTACTGTATAATAATCCTAAATAGTTTTGCTGCTCCAATCATGAGTTCTTTTCTAGTTCAGGTTAGTGATATGATGTTAGTTTACAAAGCAGATTTACATTGTGACATGTTCAGAACGATTTTATTTTCTTCCAGTTACACATACAAACTTTTCCTTTATTCCACATTTTCTCGTAGCAACATTGTCGTTCAAAAAGTTTGCAAATAAATGAACTACCAACTTGAAACAGCATTAAATTTCATTGTTTTTATGGAAAGCGGATAAAATATTTGCATCTGTTTAAAAACTGATTAATGTGAGGGTTAAACCGTCGCGATTAGACAATAGACGATCTTCACTAGCTTCATCAACCAGGTTATTGATAGTGTTATCTAACTCCGGCGTAGAGACGCAATGGCCCAGTGGTTAGGGCAGCGGACTCGCGGTCATAGGATCGCGGTTTCGATTCCCAGACCGGGCGTTGGGAGTGTTTATTGAGCGAAAACACCTAATGCTCCACGAGGCTCCGGCAGGGGATGGTGGCGAACCCTGCTGTACTCTTTCACCACAACTTTCTCTCACTCTTACTTCCTGTTTGTGTTGTGCCTGTAATTCAAAGGGTCAGCCTTGTCACACTGTGTCACGCTGAATATCCCCGAGAACTATATTAAGGGTACACGTGTCTGTGGAGTGCTCAGCCACTTGCACGTTAATTTCACAAGCAGGCTGTTCCGTTGATTGGATCAACTGGAACTGCATGATCTTTTTCAAGTTATGCCAAAAGGAGCTTGTCATCAAATTCAATTGGACGTCCTGTTCGGGCCTCATCTACAAGGCTGAAATAACTTCTGAATTTTACAAAGCATCTGCAAGTTCTTTCATTCAGGTACTCTTTTCCATGAGCCGAGTGAATATTCCAAGTCACCTCAGCTGCAGAATTCCTTTTTTTAAACTCATAAAGCATTATGTGCCTCAAATGCTTCTTAGACACTTTCATGTTTGAAGAGATATAATTAGTGAAATTTCAATTAGATTATCCTGCAAAATAAAATTTAATTAGTTTAAATATGTCCAAATACATATAAGTATTACTTAATGCCATTAGACATTCTAAAATACCATTAAAGCGTTTATAAATTGAAAATATAGAAATCCGGTCATTACTTGTGAGACGACCTGATAAATAAAAAGAATAATTCTGTGAATGACATTTCAGTCTAAATAACTATTGAGATGGAATGGTATTCCAGCGTAGGTTGTAAGTTCTCTTAAGATGGTATTTCACAGCCGACAAATAATTATCGCAGGATGAGTGAATAGGTTCAAAGTAGACAATAACAATGGCAAATTTAATGGAGTAAAGTATCTATTTTTTTAATTTTGTAGCGGAGTGATTTCAACTATATCCAAATGAAATTCTAAGAGGTAGAGTTGCTATGTCGTATGATAAATACTTTAAGATATTTAAGAACAGAAAAACGAATAACGATGACTTCCTGCAGATTCGACGTGAATGTACTAATCGCTAGGAACACAGGAACACAGCTTCTTTATGATGAATATGTGTGCATAAAACACTTGATTCATTAGCACAAGCGAGTCCCTTTCGCTGATGAATCGAGTGTATTGTGAACACACATTCGTATATTATGAAGACTCGGATGGGGAAAAATGCAAACAAAACTACATATACAGACACTCACATACATACTAAATAAACTTTATCAAAACTGTGAGCAATGAAGAAAAATAATTATGTAAAATTACGCATACACACAAACACGAAACAGACACATATGTATATGTATATATATAAATGTACGTACATATGTATGTATGTATGTATGTATGTATAGATGCTATATGGAGAACTTGTGAATGTAAGGAGACTCCGGCAGAAACCAAGGCTGCGATTTAAGGATTGTGTCAAGTCCTCATTAAAGGCCTGTGATATGCAGGACACTGACTGGGAGAACAATGCCTGTCATCGCCACGGATGGAGGAGGCAGGTTAAAGAGGGGATCGACACTTTTGAGAGAGCACGTATCCAGCATGAAGAACTTAAGCGAGCTGCGCGAAAGCGCACGGTTCGTATAGTGAATGGGGGAAGCTTGGTCTGCAATGTTTGCAGTCGTGTATGCTTGTCAAGAGCAGGGCTCATCAGCCACAAACGGAGCTGCAAATGCAAAATATAAGTTAGTCCTAGAGCGCACAATGTTCCTGAAGGTCGGCAATGGTCTTCCTCGGTCACGAGTGGACGGCCATCATCATGTATGTATGTATGTATGTATGTCTCCCTGCAAGATTAAGCCCATAAGCACATTTTCAGTTCGGGATGAGAACAGAACGAGATTTTGCCTGCATTTATCGTATTTAATTGTATATAAGCTGTACTACTTTATACTTGGTTTTAACTGGGGAGTGATTTATACACGGGGCAAAGTTTATGAAAGGAAAGAGACATTGTACCAAGATTTAGCACAAAATCGGAGGGGTGAATTACACACAAGTAAATACTCGTGTAACATATATGAGTAACTATGGTATACTTGAAACTGTTCGCTGACGAAGTCTCTAAAAACACAAGAAAGAATAAATATGTCTTAATCCCCAATACCAAACTGTAAAATAAAAATATAGTGCATATTTATAAATTCATAAAATTAAGGATTCGTTAGTTTTCTCAGCACAGAGCCTTTTGCACAGAATCTTGTACACTTACAATTAGCCCCTGGTACTAAAAAAGGGTAACCCACCTCTGTTCCACCGTCGTTCGATTTGTTTGAAATAACAGCCCTCACATCACACCCTATTATTCTAGATATACAAGGGATATATTGGGCTATGTCATTCTAGATGTAGAAAATGACAGGATGGTCGCGACTGGAATGCCTCTTATTGTAGGTCTTCTTGATATGAGCTAATTTGGACAACTCAATAGCAACAACTTGATCACCAAACAGTCAAGATATGAAAATAAAGTGTACTACAAAATAGCTTCGCTTTGACCAGGATTTTTCTTTAAAATAATTTAATCGCAGTCTGTTATGTAACAATCATAGCCTCAATGCTTTATGTAACCTGATATGTCACGCTAACTAAAAACTCCAAGGTTAAAGCAGTCGTCATTTACAAGGCGGGTAGAAACAGTGAGAAGAAAATATAAATATAAAAGACATTGTTTTGATAAAATCATTTGCTTTAGTATGCAGTTCTTGTAGTCGGGAATGCTTAAATTAAACAGGAACTGCAGAGCGGTTAAAGAGATTTGCTAACAGTCGGAGATCGGTTATATATGTAATTTAAAACAACACCAATAGTTCGATATCTTTTGATAAAATCATTTCTAATTCTAGCTCAAGGCCAACAATTTTGAGGGAAGGGAAAGTCAATTACATCGACCCAGTGCTCAACTGGTATTTATTTTATCCATTACGAAAAGATGAAAGCAAAGTCGACTTTGGTTGCACTCGAACTCAGAACGTAAAGAACCCGAAGAAATGCCGTCAAACGCTTTGTGCGGTGCAGTAACGATAAAATGCCTAACGGCAATAGTTTAAAATGATATCTGGACGCGGAGAGTTATTTAAATCGGTCATTAACATTGAGAGATTCAACTATAGGTTTGTAGTGGATCTTACAGGCATGAAGTGGATTCGATCTACCATTGCCAAATTTCAAATAATAGTTCAACAGAACTTTTCTCACGGTGGAACAATGGGTTTTTTCTGTGACAGCAGTTTTACATTTGCCAGATTGCCTTAGCTAGGCCGAAATAATGTCTTCACCACTTCACCCTTCTAACCTCTTCTATTCCACCAAAAGAAATGCCGTTAAACGCTTTGTGCGGTGCAGTAACGATAAAATGCCTAACGGCAATAGTTTAATGTAATGTCGCGCAGAATCTATTTGAATCGGTCATTAACAATGATGGATTCAACCACTAGCGTAGCGGCGATAGGGGTGGTCAGCACCAGGCGGAACTTTTAAAGGGGCACCACTTTTGGGTCTGCTGTAGGCAATATATGTTTTTAGTGGGGTCCGCGGGGAGGCAAACGGAAGGGCTGCCCCGGGCGGCACACACTCTAGCTACGCTAGTGGATTTAACTATAGGTTCCTTCACTGCTGAGAAACCTCGCTGATACAGTAATAATTACGTGCGTTGGCATAACCGATTTACAGAGATAACAATTAATATTATTCATGAGTAACATTTAAGTATATATAAGAAGGATTAACAAGAAGTGAATGAAATGAAAGTTAGAGTCCATAAAACGTTATCTGCAACCAGAAATTTGAGGGGAGTAGACAATAGCATGGACCTATAGGTCTCGACTAGCACGATGCCTGTTGAGCCAACAGACGAAATAAAGGAGACCTAGATGTGGTCGCAGCCAAAGCTTTGAAAAGTATTTTTTCCCAAATTTCGATCTTTTAAAAATCACGCCATTGAGTTCATTTTCTGTTACTTTAGTCGTTTTCTCCTTCATTTCGAGTTTGCCATAGCCATTTTATGTAATTTACTTTTTGTCAATTCGTAAAATTATATTTTTTACTATAGTTTAAACATTTTGAAAAATATCTCAATTTCTTACCTTTTATACTTTTTCAGTATTATCTCAATAACAATTATTATTTGGCTATAAAACGTGTTAGCGGCAAAGAAAAAAAGTAAAGACAAAAGTGTGAAATGAGGACGCATGAGTTACAATACAGTTGATTAACTGAACCTGGAAAACTACTGAACAAGCAGAAGTGAAAGCTAAAAAATATTGCAGCTAAACTTGAAATCGAAAACAAAAATATTTTAAAGTTTTATCCAAATGTAAAAGTATAACTTCGTTAATTTCAATTTCAAACACCTATGAAAAACTTTATATGGAACTTCTTACATTTATCCCCTATAAAATATGGTGAATGTTAGGTTGTAGCACTCGTATATGATGGAGATATGACCTGGTTTTTAAAATCTAAGGATGCTCAACTACCTTCATCTCATGTTTTTCCAGTTATAAATGAGATGACTTTTAGGAACGCAGAAATACGAACTCATCTGGATGTGGGAAAGGGTGACTAGAAACTTGCCTGGTAACAGTTGAATAGTCAGTCAGCTCAAAAGTATGGAGAGATAAATGATGTGAGGTATTTAATGGAAATTTATCCTCGTTAGAAACAGATTAAAAATCTGTGCCCATGAAACTCTGAAAATCCAAAAACCTTCGGCTCTTGATATCCGGAAACTCCCATTCCCAACAATCGCATCTTCTACAAAGCTAGGCAACCAAACCTCCCTTTTTTAAACTGCACAAAATTTTATTTATCTCCTTCAGACTTAACATAAACCATTATATACGATCTCGCACATGGGAGGGTCTACGGGAAGAAGAAAAATAACCTTTTCAGATTTAACGAAATTGCCAATATGTCGCCCAAAGGACATTTACTCTTACTTTTAGTCTTTTCCCTTCATTTTCCACCTGAACTCACCCAAAAACCATTTTATAAAATATAAGTTTCAACATTAGCTGCAATATTTTAAAGTTCTTACTTCTTTTTGTCCTGTACTTTTCCAGGTTCAATTAATTATATTACCATTTTTGTGCTCGCATTTTCCCTGATAGCATAATAATTGACAAATATAGTTCTGAACCAGATTTTATATTTATATAAACGTTTTTCTATTGAATACAGAATCAAGACAAAGATTTACTACGGTGGGGATAAAGGATGATCCTGTGATAGATTAGTCGAAATTATCTGGTATAAATTAAAAATCTTTTAACTAAAATGTTTATCATATCCATCTCATGTCAAAGGCCGCCAGAGGTTGCAGACTTTACTACGTGACGGGTAGTAGTATTGAATGTCAAATTTTGTTGCGCAAGAATGCTGACATTTTCAGGCGTAGTTTCAATTTTCACATGAGAAATTATTTGTCACAAAATCTTTGCTTACGCAGTAGGGTGGGCTGGGGTGGGAACATACCCCATACCCGTAGAGGAATCCCTGTTTCAAATATATTTTAAATCAATGAACCCGTCTGCTTGCCTGTACACACACACACACACACACACACACACACACACTCACACGCACAAGACACCACCACACATTTTATCTACAGAATCTATCATAAGCCACTAAGGGAGTCCTTGCGTCTTTACTCGACATGCTAGAAACTATGGTTAAGTCCCTTCAAAGTGCACCCCTGCCGCCAAAAAAAAAAAAAAGAAAGAAAGACGGGATGGTAATTGCGCTGGAATGACCCTCATTCATTTAACCCTAACTTTCATTGTTTAGTCAGTGCTCACCAGGTTTCAGCGCTGGATTAACCACGAAGCAAATAAGCATGTTAGGGAAGGAGGTACCACAGAAATGATAAATTGTTCACAGAACGAAAGAAATTACTTCAAACTTGCCAAAATGATATTCAGGAAGTCTTATCTGTATCAAGTATAGAAGCAGATGTGTTATGTAAGATTAATTTTGAGGATTTGAGCAAAGACTTTGCAATAAAAAGAAGTCGGAGAAAACTTTTCAAATATGAATAAAGTGGAAATATACAAAAAGAAACATTATTTTTCATCTTACAGTCAGTTTTGTTTCATTTTGAAACGAAAAAATATTTTATGGTTTATTATTGTTTATATTTTGAATTACATATATAATATATGGGTGCACCAAAATCATTTAAGTGCTTTAAGGCCTCTATGGGTCTTAATCATGCACGTCATTATGGGAGTGTACTGGACGACACTAGCCCTTCCCCCACCAATTATTCAATGGTGCGACCTCAGATTTACAGTGATACACTTATTTTGATACTCCACTTTAGCGTTATAACAAATTAGTGCCCACCCAGAATATTCTGAAGCACCCCTAGGCATCGAAATCTGGCGACAGGCCTAGTCTTAATCCAGCCCTGCCGAAGCTAAAGTATGATATATACCTATCGAACCTTTTAGGAGCCTTTATGAAGTGACTTGACTTGCCAGAAATAACTGCTAAATTTACCTGAAATCACATTCAACCGTCTTAAAAAAGGAAAGACCTAACATAATGTTATTTAGGGCTACTAATGTAATCCTACATAACACCATATTTGGTTAAAAGTGGGGTTGGTCACTTTGATAGCATGTTGTACTACATTAGACCTGACCTGAGGTTAATCAAATTATCATCATTATCATCGTCATCATCCTCGTCATCGTCAACATTATCGTAATTGACATAGATGTAAATACATACATATAGACATCCCTTTCGCCTTGGACTATGACCTTGTTAAGGCATTGTCTTCGTCAGTAGAGTTGATTAAACACAGCTAAGTACGTATTTTTTTGGACATCGGAAGGATGAAAGGTAAAGTAAGGCCCTGAACAGGATTTTATCTCAGAACGTATATGGACATGTAACGACAAAGTTTTATGTCAAAATGCATAGTATAAATGATCGAAGAAGAGCAATATTAATTGATTATTAAGATGGTCATTTATTAATATAATTATAATGTTGGTCTTTACAATATAGAAAATTCAACTTCGTCGAGTTATTTGTAGATCTTCAGTCCATTCTCTATAACAGTTAGTTTCATCTCTGTGTGACTACTAAGGAGAAACAGGGTAATGAAATCTAAGTAAGTAGAGCATATAAGCAGTAAGTTGTCCCACGTATAACGGTTTTGCTTCTTCATCGGTGCCGGAAGAAGGAAGAAAGATAGATGTGTTCTTGGTTGGCACCGAGTGATCGAAGAGAATGAGTTAATTTGCTGTTGCGTTTCTATATTCTTCTAACTAACCTAGGTCAACCTAAAAGAAAAGAATTCTCTGTATCAGGTTTGACCTGTGAATACCTCGAAAAAGTCCAGGAGGTCAGCTTATTCTCATTAGTTTTTTTAGTGTAACAGGTGAAAACAATAGGCCGATGATTTGTTGAAAAAATGTAGATTAATTTCGAATCCTAGTTTAGAAAGTTGATAGCTGTTTGCTACATACGTAAACATATTTTGTCCGACGCTTTAACGATTACCAATTCTGCAAGCAATATCCCCCCCCCCACACACACACACACAGAGTCGAACACACACATGTACCAATATGAATATAGCTGATTTCTAAATTTGGCACGAGGTTACATATTTTGGGTAAAGGGTATCGTCGACTCAATTGACCGTGGTACTTTGCTTTATCGATCCCTAGACCGATGAAAGTCAACCACGAAGAGATTTGAATTTAGAATGTATAGGCCTGTAACAAATGTAGAACAAAATGCCGCATGGCATTTTGTTCTACGTTCTATAGATTCCACCAATCACCGTTCTACATATTAATGCGACTGTTTCAAGTTTTGGCACAAGGCCAGCAATCTAGGGGCGGGAGTTAGTCGATTACATCGATTCTAGTGCTCAACATCGATGAACTAGAAATATCGATGACTAGAAACATCGATGAACTTAGAAACATATTTGTTCCAAACAAAAATATAAAGGACATGTAAAGAAGTATGAGAGTTCCTTGATTAACAAAACAGAGGCTAACAAAATCGCAGAGATGGCAGAATCGTTTGCGTATCGGACAAACATGTGTATAATATTTCTTCTGGTTCTTTACGTGTTGAGCTCAATCCTGCTGAGGTCGATTTTGCTTTTCATCTGTTCGATGATTCTAGTCTATCGCTGTTGACGTTTACAGAATATCCTGTTAATTAGTCTCCAAGGCTAAATACGTTTAACAACTACAACATCTTGATCACTGATCTTTGTAGCACCAAACTTCTTCATTTAATCTTTCAATCAGTCTGTCATTCACATTTTACTACACTGCCACAATGCTTCACTCAGTGACACTGTCTTACTACCTTGTTTAGTATTAGTCATATATTTAATTAGTTTCTGTTATTACATGCAGATTGAAGGCAGTGAGCTGGCTGAATCGTCAGTCCGCCGGGTAAAATCCTTAGCGCCATTTCATCCGTCTTTACGTTCCGAGTTTAAATTCATTAGAGGTCGATTTTTTGCCTTTCGAGGTCGATAAAATAGGTACCAGTCACACATCGGAGTCGATGAAATTGACTTACCCCTTCCTCCAAAACTGCTGGCTTTGTGCCAAAATTTGCGTTGAAGCCATTATTATAAGCAGACTGGGTCGAATATTTTCGTAATGTAAAGTTTTCTCTTCCGAAATATTGATTAATTCAACGTAGGCACAAATGTTCACATTTGGGCAGATGGGTAAAGTCGATTATATCAACTTCAGTACTTTAGTTTTATCGACTCCGACAGAATGAGAAGCGAAGTCAGCCTGTTATTAACATTTGCTATTGTAGGCTGACATTTCTGTGTCGTTTATAGGATTCCTTTATTTCTCTAAATTAGTTTACACTCTTAGATCAGTGGCCCTTACCTTTTAATACGAAAAGGCCAATATGAAGAGCAAAATTTGGTGGGAGTTTGCATTTTGGAATTATCAGAATTTAAATCTGACGCGGCTAAAAGAAATCATACATTTCATTTCGCGCGTGAGTGTGTGTGTGTATATATATATATATATATATATATATATGTATATATATATAAGAAATTTTAATGAGATGCCTGAGGTTGAATCTTCTCAACAAGTTTGGTAATGTCAACTTGTTTGTTAGTTTCGCAAGGCATTAAAAGTTAATGTAGACAGATGCTCGTCAGCTGAGAAAGGATGAACTTTTCAGAATCATATATTTTGTTTGCTCGTACACTCCCTTGCAATGAAAACTGATCTTTATATCTTGTTTCACGATGTCTTTTAAGGTTTCGATTCCTTGACGGTCCTGATAAAATAGTGTTTTATATGATCTAAGCTATTTGCCCTATTTTTCGAACTAACCGAAGTCATTTTCATAGGTTGGGCGGAAAAGATGGAAAATATAGCTTTATTAATAACAACTTTATAGCAAAATTTTTCGACGATACTATTCTTATAAAACGTATATAATTTAAGACGATGTTACCCCCTCCCCACTTTTTCTGTGTTCTCTACAAAATACATTGGGGAAATTCTTCAGTATAATGAGCATTCATGCAGTCGCTCGACCTGCAAGAAATAGCAGCCAAATCCTTCTCAAATTACACCCGACTATTATATAAGAGCGCATTTTGATAATATAGATCTCAATATTCAATATCTGAAAAAGAATAGAAAAATAGTGGTAGTGGTCATTACTGAAAAGTCTTCAAACAGAGAATTGATGTTAGGCTAGACATTGGATTATGTAGTCCTATGTACAATTTGACTGAAGAAAAAACACTAACAACAAAAGCAATAACATAAAACATCATTGCTACAGATGGTACATTTTGGTCATATGCCTGCTTGATCAGAGCTGACACCTGAGGCTTCAAAAAGTAAACTAAGAAATCAACAAAGCGGAGGTCATTTATTTTTCTGCGATGTTCGAGGTAATACGCCTTAACCCAGCGTTGTTGTAACAACCTGTTCTGACAAGGAAGGATTGTCTGATTTTATGCATTCTTTCTTCCTTTCTTTTTTTCTTTAATCTGTTGACACCGTCACTGTTCTTTATTTGCTTATCATGTGTTAAATGAAGCTACAAATAATAGCGTGTAAATTTTGGGCTAAAAACCCTTTGGACAGAAAGCATATTTTATGCAATTGACGGCTGTGATTACCCCCCCCCCCCCCCCCCCACACACACAGAGTTGGCTAAAACTTCGCGTGACAGGCTAAACAGACACTCATACATCGGTTAATAGAAGGGATATATTATTATAAATAAAATGTTACATTCCCATATCAGCCTCTTTAACAATTAGTTTCATACCAGGAGATAAACTCGGCAATCGTCGGAGAAGGCTGAACAGAGTAGTATGGCGAGGGTTCTATGTCCCTATAGAGATGAAAGTGTCACATCTGACTTTCAGAACTCCAGTGGCAAAGACTGCATCCCGTACTATTCTGTTCGGCCCTTTCTAATGATTATCGGGGTTATCTCAATTCCTGTATGGAAAAAAAAACAAAAAAAAAACTGATAAAATGACTGATATGAGAATATATTTTCTGTTTTATAGTATATAGATAAGATATATACACACACACACACACACACACACACACACACACACACACACACACACATATATATATAAATATATATATATATATATAAGGTTGAGGAGGGTACTGGATTCAACCAAACCCCGGAGGATACAGGTAATACCAAGTAAGTGCTGTATACCGACTGGTTTGCCCCAATCGTTGTATGAATAGGGTTGGGTAATACACGACTTATATATATATATATATATATATATTAATATATATATATTGTTGTTGTTGGCACTCCGTCGCTTACGACGTCGAGGGTTCCAGTTGATCCGATCAACGGAACAGCCTGCTTGTGAAACTAACGTGCAAGTGGCTGAGCACTCCACAGACACGTGTACCCTTAACGTAGTTCTCGAGGATATTCAGCGTGACACAGTGTGACAAGGCTGACCCTTTGAAATACAGGTACAACAGAAACAGGAAGAAAGACTGAGAGAAAGTTGTGGTGGAAGAGTACAGCAGGGTTCGCCACCATCCCCTGCCGGAGCGTCGTGGAGCTTTAAGTGTTTTCGCTCAATAAACACTCACAACGCCCCGGTCTGGGAATCGAAACCGCGATCCTATGACCGCGAGTCCGCTGCCCTAACCACTGGGCCATTGCGCCCCGATCATGGTGAGAGGGATAACTTCCCTTGGCAAACAGGACACAGTCGTGTGTCGATAAGCCAGCTGGAGGAGATATCCTCCTGGGGCTAAAAGCAACAGTAACATCCACCCCTAGGGGTCAGCCACACTTAAGTGGCAATATACTACACTTTATCGTGCAGTTACTGTTAATACTTCATTTAGAGAATTAACATTGCTTGTTTTCACCTTTTCGATATCAGTGAAGAATTTCACTGGAAAAGTAGATATAAGATTGCCAAGTTTTTGTCTCTCTCACCAAGGTCAGTGGCTGTCGAACGTCGACGAAGGGGAAATAACCCTGAAATCCGGATCCGTTCGTGCTACAGATCATGGTGAGAGGGATAACTTCCCTTGGCAAACAGGACACAGTCGTGTGTCGATAAGCCAGCTGGAGGAGATGTCCTCCTGGGGCTAAAAGCAACAGTAACATCCACCCCTAGGGGTCAGCCACACTTAAGTGGCAATATACTACACTTTATATATATATATATATATATATATATATATATATATATATATATATAATAGATCGCTGCTATATGGAGAGCTATCGTTTGTTTTGCCCAAGATGCATCACCTATGCATCTGTTCTTGAAACAGCCGTAAGAAACTTTCTGCACACCTTATTACTTCCTTCCCTCTTATGATCTCTACTCATATAACAACTGAACCAAGGTGTTTAAAGATATAAATGTCATAATCTAACCTGAGACCAGTAATTTTGCCTTTGTGTATTTTTATCGTTTTATGTATGTATCTGCTCAACTAATAAACTGCCAAACCTGGGCACCAAACCGTTAATCCGAAGTAAACATTTTCGTTAACGATTTAACTTTTAAGTTAGCTTTAGAAATCATTATCGGATTAATTGACTTCCGTTACATCGACAAACGGTTTAGGACCCTCCTTGGAGGATGAGAAATATCAGCTGGCTGCTTTTCCACTCCAGATTTCGCCCTATCTGGTCAGATAAGTATCACAATACCAAGGTCGCTAAAGTGAGGAAAAGCTTGGAGGGTAAAACCGAGGAGGCCATGAGGCAGCAGTCTGACGAAGTGAGCAGTAACAGCGGAGACAGCAACAACGAAGATAAGGAGGATGACTTCTTTAGTAGTGTCACTCAGCCAAAAGAGAGCAGCAGGAGTCACAAGTCACTCAAGGACAGGGCCCAGAATTTGGTCAAGACCTGGTTGGAGACCATCTCCAAGGACTTGCTGACAAATACTGCCTTCTTGGGTAAGCACGTTTTGGTCGAGTTGTTCATCAAGTTCAACACAGTCATCCCCTCCCAATGCTGCAGTGAAGCATTTGTTCTCTTTGGGCAAGTACATCTGATGAAAACTTTGATACGCTAATTTTCATGAAGGGCAGCATGCATCTAATGAACAAAATGGAGAACGAGAAGAAGAGGAAAAATTAAATTATGTATATATCGTGTTCTTCATTTTTTAAATTTTTATTTTTACGGCCACATTATCAATAAACTTTTTTAGTTTAATATTAATATTGTGTTTCGTTTGAGATTTTTTTACCCTTTTCTGGCTCTAAAAGCCTTTAAAAATCAAAAAAAGGGCCAAAACTATGAAATCAGCTTTTTTTAGGTATTTTAAAAGTTAAAACTATAAAATCAGCATTTTTTAACTCTGAAGCAAAAAGAGAAAAAACAATAGTTTTTGAGTTCTAAAGCCCTTAAAAAAGCCGCCAAAATGCTGATTTTACAGTTTTGGCACTTTTTAAAGGGGTTTTAGGTGGTTTTAGAGCAAAAACTGATTGTTTGTTTTTTCTTCTGTAATAAAAATTAACGTTAAACGGTTTATCGATAACTCCCGTTACATTTTAAAAGAATTAACTGATTAACGGTTATCGAAGTTAACTTTTTGGTTAACGGATTAACAGTTAACGAAGTTAACTTTTCGATTAAAGGTGCCCACCTTTGTAAACTGCCAAAAGCCAATCGTATTTATGCAGCTATAGCATCCTCGCTTTTAATTGCAGTTCATGTTTAGGTAACAAGTCAACCTTCAGCACTAATTGTATGTACCTATTACTTTATGTCATCAGACATGATATTACTTGAATCATAGATATATATATATATATATATATATATATATATATATATATATATAAAATAAGGATTCATATAGAATCATGTACTTGAAAAGATATGCACCAGATAGGGTTGAAAACAGGATATTCCGGTTGTGTACAGAGAGAAAACTAACCCTGTGAGTATTTAGCGCCTAGAGGCTGGTCCAAAGCACGCGTTACGTTGAATTGTATGTTGTTGGTATACTCTTTGGTGCAGGACAAGTCGTAAATCCCCTTGGCGTATTATAATCAAATGAATAATAACAAGTGCTAGTATACTGCTCCCACTTAAAATGTGACTGATACTCATGTCTCCTTTCCTACAGATTCTACATTTATTGTCTGACTGAGTTTCGTTGATCTTTGGCTGCCAATTATGGTTAATCTGGGGCTACTGAAAATATTCTTTCTTTACCCTGTACAACATAATTTTCAGATTCAGTATCGCAGTACCAACAGTGTCTTCTACATTTAGTCATTTAGTCCTTATTTTTATCATCATCATCATCGTCATCGTCGTCGTCGTTATCATCATCATCATCATCATCATCACTATTATTATTGTTTGAGGAACTCTGACGCCATTATGATGGTGTTTATATCAGTTACTGTGGTGTTAAGCAAAAAGAAAGGAATTCCTTTCTCCAGAAAATTGAATTCATCCCTGGAAACCAATAAATTTACTCACCAAGATTTGAACCTGTAACATCAGGCTTTTCTCTCAACTTTTCCATCTAATTTCATGTCATTACTTTTGCATGTAATTACATTCTTTCTCACTATGCAAAATATTTTTTAACACATATATATTATATGCGTATAGAGTCATAGACATATGTATTCATTCATACATGCAAAGCTAAACACATAAATACATGCCAAAATATGCATATATGTGTGTATATATATATATATATATATATATATATATATATATATATATATATATATATATATATATATGTGTTCACATAATCCAGTAGTTCATATAATTTTAATTGTTACCTAATGCTTTTTCTTTTGTTTTTTTCTCTTTATTTGGCATGTGGTGAGGAAGAGAAGTGGTTTATGAAATTATTTTTAAGGATTACTTACTGTCTTAAGGCAAAGATTATAATTA
The DNA here is from genome assembly GCF_046866305.1 of Octopus bimaculoides. Classification (NCBI taxonomy): domain Eukaryota; kingdom Metazoa; phylum Mollusca; class Cephalopoda; order Octopoda; family Octopodidae; genus Octopus; species Octopus bimaculoides. Next base: position 106,960,958 of record NC_142932.1, on the reverse strand, counting down.
AAATACAAATATATGAAACTTTTCCCAAACAATTGCAATATGTAACATTTTTTTAAAGTTGTTATGCAAGAGATAAGCTTTTAACAAGTCTTTTTGCTTACTCTGTTTCAATTCACACATACATCTAGAACTGTTGGGAATACCATGAATATCACAGCATCACAAACTCAACATAGGTTTAAAACAGTACATGACAAGTATATATTATCAGTGTAGAGTTATTGTCAGATCTACATCACTAGGTGATAATTTCTAGTTATCAACTTGATTTATATACAATCTGACAAGAGAACACGTGTGGTTGAGATTACACTAAAGCTGAATTAATTCCTTTTGGTGAAAAGCAGAAGGTTTCCGAAATTAAATTAGTTTTAAATATTTGTTATATTAGTTAGAATAAATATCACAAAAAATTTTGTCTAGTTCCCTAACGATTTTGGCAATTCTCCACCCAGAGTGGTGATGCATAAAAATGGAGTAAATAATAAATGGTATATTATTGAAGAAATGTGTAAAATATGTAAGTAAAACAAAAGGCTATGTCACGGCTCACACTATATTACACAACCCATTGTCTATCCCAAGCACATACACAACAAATCACCATGCAATAAAGTAACACAGCTCACTTAGCCCGTAGTCTACACCACAATCAAAGCTTTAATAGGCGCAAGTATAGTTTTGAGATTAAGAAGCTTGTTTAACAATCACTTGGTTTCAAGTTCAGTCCCACTGCACAGCACATCGAGCAAATGTCATCTACTACAGCTTGTGAGTCAGCCAATACTTATGACTGAATTTGATAGATGGAAACCATGGAAGCCTGTCGTGTGTGTATGTGTGTGTGTTTATGTGTGTGTGTTTATGTGTGTGTGTGTGTGCGTGTGCGTGAGTGTGTATATATTTATCTATTGGTCTGGCAACTAAGTTTCCGCCGATTTTTTAAATTTTGGAATTTATTGCGTTTTTAAATTTTGGAATCTTTTTTTTTTCGAGAATTCTATTTTTGAATCATTTTGGAATCTTTTTTTTTTTTCTAGTTAATTTTAGTTAATTTTTGTTTATTTTCAGATCATTAAACTGGAATGTCAAGTTAAGAAAAACGAGCATTTTCGACACCTCCTTCTTTTTGCTTTTAATCAAGGCTCTAAGGCTGCGAAAGCTGCTCGCAACATTTGTGCTGTGTATGGAGAGGGTGCTATAGCTGAAAGAGTCGCTCGTGATTGGTATGCCAAGTTCAAAAATGGAAATTTTGACCCCAAAGACGCACCTCGTTCTGGCCGTCCAGTTGAGTTCGATGAAGAGCGATTAAACCAACTTTCGCACGAAAATTCTCGTC
>NC_142932.1:106952119-106957119 GCF_046866305.1 Octopus bimaculoides | reverse complement strand
GTCGTTGTCGTTTAACGTCCGCTTTCCATGCTAGCATGGGTTGGACGATTTGACTGAGGACTGGCAAGCCAGAAGGCTGCACCAGGATCCAATCTGATCTGGCAGAGTTTCTACAGCTGAATGCCCTTCCTAACGTCAACCACTCCGAGAGTGTAGTAGGTGCTTTTACGTGCCACCGGCACGAGGGCCAGTCACACGGTACTGGCAACAGCCACGCTCAAAAAGGTATTTTTTACGTGCCACCTGCACGGGAGCCAATCCAGCGGCACTAGCAACGACCTCGCTCGAATGATTTTCTAACGTGCCACCAGCACAAAAGTAGGGAAAAAATAAAATCGAATGAAAAGAATGGTAATGATAAATGAAAAGGTGGAATGACGTCTACTCGAACCCCAAACTCCAGTTAACGTCATTGAACGTTTTTAGGAAAAAATTTTAACACGTGTTATTTTATTTTTGTCTCTTTCTCTTTGCTGTGTTTTGCTTGTGTTATATACTCAATCGACAACAGACATGCGTGGAGTGCTGTCTGGTCAGTGTCAATACGAAATTTTATTTTCATTTACATTAAAACAATACACATTTACTGTTCTATTACGAGTTAATAATTATCGCAGCAGTTGCAAGGTAAAATATAAAATTCTTTGTCTCTCTGTAATAATTATTGTGGTATTTACCGTTAAATTAGCAGTTCCATATATGTGCTATTTCGTTCATTTGCTTATATTCGTTAATTTACACGGCATACAAAGATACGGACATACTATATACATACAACTGCTTACAAAAATAGAGATTAATGTATTGGGCTGTCCGGAAAGTTCGTGCCGATTTATAGTAGCTTACCTTTCGACTTACTTGCCATGAAACCACCTCAATTCTGGTAAGAGGTTATTTTCAAGTTAAAGGAAAGATGGAGACGCATTGTGTAACAAAATGGTTCATATTTGGTTGATTAAAAATGTAATGGCAAGTATTTATTGATCTTCTTTTTCTTTCCTTTAAAAATCGGCATGAACTTTCCGGACAACCCAATATATTTTTTCAATGTTCATAATTTTTTGTTTACAATATTGAAAAAATATGCCACCAAAGAAAAGACGTGTTTCTCTCCAGAAACGCGTATAAAACGAGGATGATTGCTGAAAACCGAAGACGTGTGTCTCAACAGGGAAAGGAGATGAGACTTTCTCAGGGTCAGCAGATGCATGCTGCAGCACGTCAAATGGAGTCTCAAGAGAGAAAGGAGATGAGATTTTCCCCAGATCAGCTAAGGCATGCTGCAATACTTAATGCTGAGTCACTAGAACAACGTTTAGCACGCTATATTAAACAGATGTCCAAAACAATATAGCTCTCAGAAATAGACCTCAGGCAAATTCGTTCTTCACAACACCAGGAGCTGCTTTCAGATATGATCCATCCCAGCCTTATAAAAACGATAATTCTGTACAAATTGGTGTGCTACACTCAAATTGTCGTTTCTGCAAAGCTTTCAAATTTCCAAATGAAACTATGGCATGTGCTGCTCAGGCGGTAAGGTAAGATTGCCAGCACTACCAGCTCCTCCTCAACCTCTTTCAACAATTCACTTCCCCGTCACCATCTCCCATTACAGCCCATTTCCAGAATGTACCCATTTACGTACAATATCTCCATTACACCTTCATTCATTTGACTGTTAACCATACGATGGGTCGTGTTAAACGCAGCGCTGACCGCCTCAAAGGTGAGTATATCTACTGACAGCTTTTCGGTGGGTTCAAAAATTACACACCCCCACTCCAGTTTTCCACGCTAGGTTAGGGCATGGAATCCTCCAAACGGATGTATTACATGTCGATTAGTCGAATTAGACCATCATTTACTCTACAAATGTTTTGTTGTCAATGCTGCACTTTCCCGTATCACCTGTTTCAACATAACTGTAATATATATAAACAAACTATACCATTTTAATCCCGAGCAACGCCAGGTATCTCTGCTAGTATATATATAAATACATGTATATATATATATATATATATACATGCATATAAATATATATGTATATAAATATATACAGGCATATAAATATATATGTATATATATACACACATATATATACATGTATATACTCTTTTACTTGTTTCAGTCATGTGACTGTGGCCATGCTGGAGCACTACCTTTAGTTGAGCAAATTGACCCCAGGACTTATTCTTTGTAAGCCTAGTACTTATTCTATCGGTCTCTTTTGCCACCGTCGGTTGTCAAGTGAGACAACTGTGCTGGTATGGTCAAGTGCAACGTATAGATGATGACAGCTGCTTGAAGAAGTACCACTCTCTAACTGTGGAAGGAACCTGTGGAAGAGGTAGACCCAGGAAGACATGTTATGAGGTGGTGAAGCATGACCTTCGAGCATTGAGCCTCACAGAAGCAATGAGAAGAGACCGAGACCTTTGGAGATATGCTGTGATTGAGAAGACCCAGCAACTAAAGTGAGATCGCAGCCATGCATGTTTGGCCCAGTTAAGAGTACCCCTGATACATCAGGCGATATGATATGCTTGAGAAGACCTTTTGAGTCAAGTAAAACGAATATCATAGCTGTGGTCAATGCCAGGTCCAACTGACTGGCTCTAGTGCCAGAGACACCTAGAAAGCACCCACTGCACTCTACCTGCAGAGGTAGGAGCTCCCTGAACTTTGCCCAGGCTATTCTTATTCTATCCACTACATTCTCGGAGCAACTACCCTCACTACAGACCTGGTCGCCTAGCTAGCAGAAGCTATTAACTACTTCTAGTTTCTTCCCTTGGCATGTGATGGAATCTGTTTTCTGTACATCCTCAGTGTTTATTGCCTCTGTGCATCTGCAACACACAAAAACTATCTTTCTTTGATATTGCTACACCTTTTAAGTGTCCATAGCTTACATTGTATGGAGTTTCTACCCACGCCTTTTCTACAGATTGAGTAGGGTCATTTACCTGAAGGGGTTTGTGATTTCACAGCTTTCCTACTTGCTAAGACTTTGGTTTTTGCTAGGTTAACCCTAAGGCCCTTCGATTCTAGACCTTGCTTCCACACCCTAAACTTCGTCTCTAGTTTTGGCAGTGACTCAGTTACTAGAGCAACGCCATCAGCATAGAGGAGCTCCCAGGGGCAGCCTGTCTTGAATTCCTCTGTTATTGCCTGGAGGACTATAATGAACAAAAGGGGGCTGAGGACTGATCCTTGGTGAACCCCTATTTCTACTCTGAATTCTTCACTATACTCGCTGTCAATCTCACCTTACTGACAGCATCCCTGTACAGGGCTTGTGCAGCTCTTACCAACCACTCATCAATCCCCAGTTTCCACATTGACCATGAGATAAGGGATCGAGGTACCCTGTCAAAGGCATTCCCCAAGTCAACAAAAGCCAAGTACAGAGGTTTATCTTTGGCTAGGTATTTCTCCTGAAGTTGCCTTACCAGAAATACAGCATCAGTGGTGCTTCTGCCTGGCACAAAACCAAACTGCATCTCATCTAGGCTAACTCTCTCCCTAATTAGTTGAGTTATGAAGCTCTCTGTAACTTTCATCACTTGATCCAATAATTTGATACCCCTGTAGTTATTTCCATCTAAAGCATCACCTTTACCCTTGTAGCAGTTGACTATGGTGCTGCTACACCAGTCATTGGGTATGATTCTTTCATGAACTACCTGATTTACAATGCGAGTGACAAGCTCATGACCCACACCGCCCGATATTTTAAGCATCTCAGCGGTGATTCTTGATGGGCCAGGTGCTTTCCCTGTCTTCATATCCTTAATTGCTTTACATAGCAGGGTACTGTCGTTTCAGGTAGCTGGTCACTCAAATGGGTCAACCTTTGACAGACTCTCCTCCTCACATTCATTCTCCACATTCAGCAGTCTTTCATACAGGTATCTCCAAGCTTCTTTCTTTGCAGAATCATTAAATGCAAGGGCACCATCATCCTATGACATCACAGTTTTCTCTTACACACTGTCTTGCAATCCGAAATACTTCAGTTCTTTGGTCCTCATTTTGCTGATCATTGGCAAACTTCTTTTCTGTTACTCCCTTGGCTATATATACCTGTCTCCTAGCTTCCCTTTTGGCTATCTGATAAATTCTCTTGCTACCCCACTCTTCCAGTATTGTTCCACCACCATGTTACCCACGTCTGGAAGGGACTTTGCACCAGCCACAAGTTTGGTCTGTGGCACTCAGCAAGCTGTCTCACAGGAATTCCCAGCCTCCTTCTATGTCACAGGACTGCAGCTCCTCCTTCTCCTCATCAAATTTCTCAGTAAGGATATCCCTAAATCCCTGAACATGTGAAGGGTTCTTGAGCTTCCAAGTCCTTTTTTTTCCAGATTAGTCTGCTTTTTGGCATCCATCTGGTCTCAAGTCTAAAGTCACTAATAACTAGTCTATGTTGGGGGGTGGGGTACATTCTTTGTATTTAAGAGCAAACATGCATCCCACTGTCTGGTGAGAATGAAATCAATCTGGCTAGCAGAGTTACCCAATTGATAGGTTATCAGGTGGCTAGCTGGCCTTCTGAATTTGGTTGTTGCAGATCAATAGGTTATTTGCATCGCAGAACTCCAGGAGCCTAGTTCTCTCTTCATTTCTTTTACCAACTCCATGGCCCCTATGTACACCATAGAAGATACCAGGTTGATGTCCATTAAGATCTCCAGTCACAAAGATGAGATCATTGTCACTCATCTTTGAGGTAGCCTGCAGAAGAATATCGTAAAAGTGATCCTTCTGTTCATTTGGAAGACCCTTTTGTGGGGCATAGGCAGAGATAATTGTAGCTATACCATTTTGCAAGACTAGCCTGAGTTTAAGTACTCTCTCACACACCTTCACTATCTGTGACCTTATCCACCCATTTCTCTGCAAGAAGTATGCCCACACACCCTATTCCATCACTATTACCTTCCCAGAAGAGTTTATACCTTTGTACTTTGCCTGTGAGGACTCTGGCTGAA
>NC_142932.1:106739180-106781680 GCF_046866305.1 Octopus bimaculoides | reverse complement strand
TAATACTTAGCTTGTACCATGTCATGTTGTTTTTGTTGTTTTTTTCTGTTTTTTAATTAATTATATATATATATATATATATATATATATATATATATACGCACACGTGTGAGAGTCATCTAAGAGACCATAATTCAAGGAAAAGATGCACTTGTATATGTGTCTGTAGAGTGGGTGTGTTATCCGAAAAGTATAGTATTAAATATCCATCAAGTCTGATCTTACCAATCTGTTTTGCATAAAGAATACAATAGAGTGTTATGTACTGGCTAACTCTGATGAGCGTAAAGTTACATAACTGGATTGTTACCTCACACTCCATTGTATTCTTTATGTGAAACCAATTGGGGAAAATCAGCCATGATGTGTATTTAATACTATACTTTTCAGATAATATGTGTGTGTGTGTGTGTGTGTGTGTGTGTGTGTGTACACATACACATACAATGAATATGTACATATATGCACATATCTGTATATGTAAGTCCATCTATCAATAGATATATATGTGTGCATGTATATGTGTGCATGTATATGTTAATATTTATATTTATGTATATCTACTTGTTACAATGAGTACTTCAAACCATTATTTAAGATATTCAGTTAAAAATGATGTTAATATGAACATATATGCTTTTGTGTGCATTCTACCCCACACACATTTTAAAACGTGTTTAGAGATCTATATTTTAACATATTCACAAATACATGTACATATAGTCATACAAATGCCTGTAAATGCCTATTAACATGCATCTAACATTGTTAATTAAAGAAATAAGTTAAACTAAGTTTAATGGGTTGACTATAAGAGCATAATAAAAATACTGAATATGACTTTTTAATAATGGAATGAGTCTGCGTATTCAGGAGTAATATGACATTCTTTTGGAGAATTAATATACGTCAGTATGACATACCCACCAATGTGTGTGTATGTGTGTATATATATATATATATATATATATATATATATATATATATATATATATATATATATGTAAAGGTAGGTTACAGTAACTTTGAAAATTTGCTAGCCTTTGTCAGCAGGCTGAAATTATGAAGCATCTTTTCTTATAAAAGTTTAATAGATACGTTTCCTACAAAAAAAAAGGATTGAGTCATTCTTCAGTTTAATGTTTAATTGGGTTTTTTTAACTTAAACATAAAAATAAACATATATATGTATGCATATATATTATAAAATATGCAGTTAAAATATGCGTTTTACTCCATTCATTAAATTTTTGTATGTATATATATATATATATATATATATATACATACGTATGTATGTATGTGTGTGTGTATATATATATATGTGTGTGTGTATATATATATATATATATATATATATATATACATACATATGTATGCATGTATGTGTGTGTGTATATATATATATATATATATATATATATATATATATATATATAGCCTGGGCAAAGTTTAGAGAGCTCTTACCCCTGCTGGCGACAAAGGGACTCTCACTCAGAGTAAAAGGCAGACTGTATGACGCATGCGTACGAACAGCCATGCTACATGGCAGTGAAACATGGGCTGTAACTGCTGAGGACATACGTAAGCTCGCAAGGAATGAAGCCAGTATGCTCCGTTGGATGTGTAATGTCAATGTGAATTCCCGTCAGAGTGTAAGTATCTTGAGAGAAAAGCTGAACATTAGAAGCATCAGTTGTGGCGTGCAAGAGAGACAATTGCGCTGGTATGGACATGTGGTGAGAATGGGTGAGGATAGCTGCGTGAAAAAGTGCCACACCCTAACAGTTGAGGGAACCCGTGGAAGAGGTAGGCCCAGGAAGACCTAGGCTGAGGTGGTGAGGCCTTTGGAAATGTGCTGTGCGTGAGAAGACCAGGCAAGCCAAGTAAGATCGTTGCCAGTGCCCCTGGACTGGTTCTTGTGCGGGTGGCACATGAGATGCACCATTTTGAGCGTGGCCGTTGCCAGTACCGCCTGACTGGCTCCCGTAGGATTTTCGAGCGAGATCGTTGCCAGTGCCCCTGGACTGGCTTGTGCGGGTGGCACATAAAAGACACCATTTCGAGCGTGGCCGTTTTCGTGCGGGTGACACGTAAAAGCACCCACTACACTCTCTGAGTGGTTGGCGTTAGGAAGGGCATCCAGCTGTAGAAACTCTGCCAAATCAGACTGGAGCCTGGTGTTGCCATCCGGTTTCACCAGTCCTCAGTCAAATCGTCCAACCCATGCTAGCATGGAAAGCGGACGTTAAACGATAATGATGATATATAAGAAATAATTAAGATTCATTTGAATTAGGTACTTAAGTTGAAGCACCAAGTCAGTCCAGTATTATCAGCACAGCTCAAAGTAAGGTGAATAAAATCAAAATAAGCAACAGGATATCAAGAAGTGATGCAGTACATCCGTTTCAAGCAGCTCCATTTAATTGAACAATGCAATCATTACATCAATTTAAATGCAGGGCTATCCTCAGCTGCACAAATAAATAAATAGAATTTTAATCACCTGAACACATTAATATAATTATACTCAAACAATCACCCATTGTACCCCATGATAAAATTTCCTCTGTATTAACATCATAAGTTTTATTAGCATCTTGCCCCTTTAACTGGTGATTAATATCTTGATTTGAGGTCTTCACCTATCCAGTCTCCTTTATAGACAGTTACTTTATACTACTCTTAAAATCTTGACAATATATATGACCATACCTAGCTATGAACTGTCAACTCACTCCTGCCCTCCATTCTAAACATAAAAAGACAAATTAAAAATGAACCACCATCCTTTACAAGCTAAGACCCCAATAAACTTATATTCTGAGCTACAATAGCGACAACATGGATTTCTTCTATCTTCTTGCTCTATTAGTGTATTTGAGCATAATTATATTAATGTGTCCAACTGATTAAAATTCTATTTATTTATTTGTGCAGCTGAGGATAACCCAGCATTTATATTGATGCAATGATTGCATTGTCCAATTAAACAGAGCCACTTAAAATGGTTGTACTGCATCACTTCTTGATATCTTGTTGCTTATTTTGATTATATATATATATATATATATATATATATATATATATATATATATATATATATATATTAATATTTTTCAAACACTGGAAAGTTCCAAAAATATTCTATATATTTTTACTTTTTGAGCAAGCCAAATTATATAACAAAGCTATCAGAAATTTTGTTGTAGATCTATCATTGTGCTAGAGATTTTTCAGTTATTTTTACAAATACTTTTGGCAAACCTTTTACTCATCAGACACCATTATTTCAAAACACTTGAAATATTTGATATCTTCTGGACAAGTAAGTTAAAAATGAATAAGACTTTTAAAACCGTTGTCTCACCATTGAGCTGTACACCTTTGCAGCAATACCCATTCTATTAAATTTGTTGACAATTCATCTACCACTTGTATCTACTTTCTCTTTTCTTTCTTCCATTACTCTGCTGAGTTACACTCAACAGATCCTGGACTAAACACTTTTCTCAGTCTTTATTCTCCAAAGCAGTTCCTATCAAAAAAGTTTCTTCCCGATCAATGTTTGTCCACTAACCTGTAATAATTTAAGTTGAACATCATTAGCACTAACTTCACTCCACTTTACCTACAGTACTATTTTAGCTGTGCTACAGAAGTATTTTCATATCTGCTAAGGCTCTAGGATGACTAACAAAGAAAAAAAATTCCAGGCAGTTCATTAATATGTTTATGATCCATATTGTTGAATATTTGATTTAAGAAACAAAAAATTTTTCACCCAGTCAAGTTATCTCAATTCTTTTCATTAAAATATTGATTGAGACCAGGTATAATGTTACTTAAATATTATAATGGAAATGAAATAAAATGCAGTGAAAAATATGTAATGAAAAGATTAAAGCATAATAATTTAATTTTAATTAATTCTTAAGTAAGCAGAACAATTGAAAATAACAACATATTTAAAATAACATGTAAAAACCCCAAATTCATATTTGTAATTTTTTTTTATTTTTAATCGTTTTTCTTTGAACAATTGTTAAAAGTAAAAGGAACATTTCCACTTGAAAGCGAAAGGTTTATATATATATCTTTATAACATACAACTAACATTTTAACACATTAACAACTTTCATAAAAATTGAAGTACAGAAAAATAAAATTAATAAAAAAAAGAAACGGGAGAAATTTGAGAGAAAATAGTGACAAGGGTCAGGGAAAGTAAAGCAATTTGAAGAAAGAGAAATGGAAATTTTGATAAACAAAACAAATAAATAGTATTTTAGAATTTGTTCATATCACATCTACTATAAAGATAGAAGTTACTGAATACAGAATGAGAGGAAACAAAAGAAAGATAATTAAGATGTGAGAGCAGAAAGAAGAAAAATGAGAAAAGAGGTAGGGATAAGAAAGAGAGAGAAAAACAACAAATTGTTTATATGGGAGCTGAAATAAATGAATCCATTGGATAGAAGTTACAGAAGACAGAATTAGTTTGAAACGTTTTTTTTTTTTTTTAACACCCTACATAATAATTTAATAAAATTCCTTTTCTTCTTTTCCTTCTTCCACAAAACGATATAATGTCAAAGCAAGAAGTTGTTCTGATGCCAGATTGATTAACATTGTCAAAATCACAGTTGTGGTGCCAAGCCTGTAGCTTTGCCATAGCTGATCCAGTTAATAAGATACAATCAGAAAAATTTAGATGGAAGAAAATCAGTTTTTACAGAGTCCTGAAAGAACATAAAAGAAAATTGGCTTGTCCATGTTCCTTAGTTATAATCTGTGAATTCTTGAATATCTGATCACCTTTAACTGTTTTTAGCGGTTATATTCTCTTGCTGCTCTTTATGTGATGAGAACTGGCTGGAATGTGTGTTATTGCTTTCAAGTGTTAACTATGATGGTGGTGGTGGTAGTGATAATGATGAGGATGAAAATAACAATGATATTAGTGGCTCTCGTTGCTGAAGTGGTCGTGAGAATAGTATTAGTTATAATTAATCAGAGTCAATCCTGAAATGAAAACAACAGCACACAGTTTAACCAAAGTAGAAAAATAAGACTGGGTAATAAATTAGGAGGAAGATATTAACAGAAAGAAATATAAATGTAGGGAACACAGAATATTATTTGTACAAAACATGCCACTGTACAGGCATCAGCAGAACACACAAGCAAGCAACATAAAATTTGTATGTGAGGACTATTTGTATGTGTGGGGGAGGCTAATACTAAAGCTTATGAAAGTTGATTAGCTGCTAAACTAAGATAGCATGTCACTAAATTTAAGAAAGTTTGTTATATTCTTAATGATGTTACCCTTCAACAATAAATCTATCATCCAGCATGGAAGATTCCTAAATAATTGCAATTTTTTTTGAAATTCCTGCTTAAATTTTAGATGAACCATCCCACAAAAAACACTATTAAAAGATATTATTTATTGAAACTTAATCCTTTAGTTAGGTCACTACTTATGGTATTGGTTATTTTCAAACATCAAATCACCAATAGGATGTCTTGATAGATATTATTCTTAAGTGAGGCAGATTAAGACAAGCTGGTACTTTATTAGAACACAAAACAATTCTTGTAACATTTTCAAACCATAATCAATAGTCCAATTATCAAATGTTCTAATCATTCAACAAAGTAATAAGTAAGGTCCAAAGAAACTAGTAATTGTACAGATTTTGTAACCTGTACAATACTGTGCAGGTTACAAAGCATAAACTACCTATCACGAAGTAGGTTATATGATATCCCATGGAATTGGAGATCTTTCTATATAAAAACAATTACTGCAGCCAAAATAAATTAATCAATAAAAAAAAAATGAAAAACTAAAATCTTACTATCTATGCTAACATAAATAATTATGAAAAAAAAAAACGTTTTTTAATAGGTAGAATTTAACAAATGTTTATATAAATATTATTATAGAACTAGATAAAGAGTGAACCTATGACATGCATATCAGCAGAGACATGCAGCAGGTTTTTAGATAACTAGTTTCCTTAATAATATATGTTATAAAAAGTTCACTAAATTATACAAAGAATTTTAAAAATTTTAAATAGCAGTCCTTAAAAAAAAATTCACATTAGATGGGGTGTGGGTAGATATCTAATGACACTATTCTTAAATTAGAACCCATAAATTGAAAAGTTGCAACTCATCGTAGGCTGCTAACACAATATGACAAGCATATGACTTTAGCTCTTCTTTTCCTTCAAATCTTTCATTCTTATTTTCTAAATCTAATCATTATGACATGAACAATTAATAAAATAAATACTAAAAAAATTAAATTATCACAAAAGTGAAGTGGACGAAATTTTCAGATTAGTGGGCAGAACAAATTATGAGTTAGATAAGATTGATAAACTTCTTTGTATATTGTGTGATGAGGCAGCTGTGAGTAGAACTAGGAATGTAAAAAGCATTTTCACACCCAACACCAGTTACTCTTAAAAAAAAAACTATTGAAGACCACAAAGCACATATATCCCGACAGCTAAAGTGGAAACAACAGAATTTATTTAAGTTCTCAACAAGAATTTATCATTTACAAGCTGCAAGTTTTAGTATTTCATATATTATTGTTGATAATGGAAAATCACTAAGTGATGGTGGCAATTTTTAATGAGGCTTCTGTTAAAAATGCCCCATTTTTATCTAATGGCTTTCATAATAAGAACACCATTATAAGTATGTGAGTTAGAAATGATGTTAAAAACAAAGTTAAGAAAACAAGTGTTAACATAGAAAATAAAGTTCAAAAACAATTAAATACCTACAGTTATTTTCTATTTGTCTTGATGAGACCACTGACATTATGTCATCAACTTGACTTGCTATTATTGTACAATATTTTCTCCTATTCATTAAGACTTGATTAAGTTATAGTTTGCATCAGGAAAATGCACAAGTGATGGTGTTGTTAATATGTTTCATGAAAAACAAATAGCTTTGGTTACATCTGATGATATCCCTAATACAGTAGGTTGAAAACTGGTATTGTAGGGCAATTTACAAAGTTTGTTGGTCATTTCCTTATTTATTTTCAGTGTATTATACATCTGGAAGCATTGTGTGCAGGAAGTAAGCTTTAAAGATTTTCGTAATGTGATTGATGAGGTGTGACAAAAATAGCCAATTTGACAACAACCAGGATTTTAAATAAACAAGAATATAATTTACCTTTAAATGAAGTTGATTCAGTTTAATAATGTGCAATAATGTATGATAGTTCAGGCATAATCAAATACTTAAATGATTTGTTGAATGTTTAAGTAAAATAAGACTATTGTTATTTAAAACAAAAACATGGAGCATGATTTTCCTCAGTTAAATGATTTTGCTTGACTCAGTAAACTTAGTTTTTTCATGGATTTATTTATTGCATTTGAATGAATTTAAAATTAAACTTCCAAGTTTTAGGAAATCAGTTGATGTGCTGTTTGGCTTGATTAAGAGTTTTGAGAGAAAACTCAACATATTACAACATGAATCAGATAATAAAAGTTTTAAGTTCTTTGCAAGGGCAAAGAAAGTTTTTGAAGAAACTAGTTATAAAAATTTTGAACAATATGCAAAACAGTTTAAAGAAGTTCAAAAGGTTGTGACTGAACAGATCTCTTCTAGATTTGTGCAGCTCAGAGAATTAGGAAAAATAAAATATTTATAAAATATTTTGATGCCACAGATTTCATGGATCTGAAGTTAGCTCTATTTGACTTGGACGTTTTCATTCTGTATAAAAACAACTACTCAAAAATAAAATTTTTGTGTATTAACATAAAATCAACAACTGGGAAATAAAACTTCTAACAGGCAGACTTTAACTTATAAATATTTATCAAAAGTTTGCCATCACTAAACAAGTGTATATTTTGAAAACACACACACATATATATATATATATATATATATATATATATATATATATATATATATATATATATATATATATACACATACGTATATATATATATATGCACATACACACATATATATATATATATATATATATATATATATATATATATATATATATACGCATATATACACACGCACACACATATATATATATGTATATAAAGTGAGAGGGGGAGGAAGAGATAGAGGAGAGGAGAGAGAGAGAGAGAAAGAGACCATTGCTACTATTGTTTTTCTCTCAGAAAGTCAAAATTTCAGTTCACAGTTAGGAAAGACAAAACATCCCAGTTTTCTATTTCTCTCTTCTCCCAAAATCTCTGATTCATTTTTAACAAATTTAAACTTATTTCTCCCAAATGCATTTGCCAAAATCAAAATATTTGCAGAGTTTGAGTTACATACAGCCATGTTTGAAACAATATGTTATCTGCTAGTGTTCTTTATATACATTACCATGGCATAGAATTGAAACAACATATTTGCATACTTGCAAATGGGTATGACTATAAACTGCACCTCTTGGCCAGTATTGTTTTCAGGCCAGCTCTGACTCAGAGTAACAGCACCTGTTGAGATCCCAGCCGTATATATTTATGTATAACTGGGATCCCAGCACATACTACATATATACATATATGCAAGTTTAAAATGATTAACAATATAATTAATAATGCAGTTGAGGAAGTATAGATGTGAAGATAACCTGAAACTTTTCTTTCTCTCTCTCTCTCTCACACACACACACACACATACACATGCCGAGTTCAATAAATACCCCTGAAGACTTTGTTTATATACTACATATATCAGGGGCATGTCAGCTGCATAGAATTGATCATTCACCAAACTATGTCCAGGGAAAGATTTGAATTGGACATTGCACGCTCACAAAACAGTCATTATTTTTCACCTGTGGTTAACACTCATAGCAATAAGTTCCTGTTTTGTGGCAACTAGCAAAAGCTTGGAGAACTGGGCCAATTGAATGTTAAGGACCTTGGCTGTAGAAACTGCACAATGCTAGTAACAGTATATGAATACCAACAGCATATAACTCCATAGTCATGTACAAATGCATGTGCACACACACACACACACACACACACACACACACACACACACACACACATCTATCTTCTATATTTTGAAATAGATTATAAATATAATATGTATGCATATATGTTATTAATCCCTTAATTACTCATTTACTAATTTATTTGAACAAAATTTAACCTTTAAATTTTCCACATTAGAGATCTAAAATTAAAATATTACTTTATTGAAGACCGTTGAGTGCAATCACTTAATTTTCTCATACAAGCAGTAACTTTTAGTTTTTCGCTAATAATTTCTTCTGATACAGATCCTGGTATGTTGCCAAATACAGAGGAATGAAATAAACAAGGGTGGTAGAGATGTGCAATTAATTATTTTTATGAGATATAAATAAAAGATATTTTCGATTCAAGCCCCTCTTCATGCCAAATATTATAGATTTGTGATGTTTAATCAGTATTATTAAATGATAGCTTCGATTAGGAGGATATTATCTCTATGAAGAAAAATGGCAATGCATAATGAGTTTGATTCTATGTAATGTTAAAATATTTCCTTGTTTCCATTTCCATATAGGTGCAGGTGTGGCTGTGTGGTTAAAAAGTTTGCTTCCCAACCATATGGTTTTAGGTTCAGTCCTATTGTATGGCACTTTGGACAAGTATCTTCTACTATAGTCCCAAGCCAACCACAGCTTTGTACACGGATTTGATAGATGGAAACTGTGAAGAAGCCTGTTGCATGTGTGTGTGTGTGTGTGTTTGTGTCTCCTTGTCTTGACGTTGCTTAATGCCTGGCCATGGGGAAATATTAGCTTGCTTGGAAACATGTGAGGGTTAGTGGCAGGAAGGGTATCTAGCTGTAGAAAATCTACCTCAAAAAACTCCATCTGGCCCAAGCAAGTATGGAAAAGAAGGCATTAAAATGATGGCGATGATTTAATAATCTAACTTTATGAATAGAGATGCATTTAGTTACACAATTATTGCTGTTAACATATGCAACTACTGGGTTTTTTTAATGATTCTTCAGATAGTAAAGGTGAGGGGTGGAGATGAGCAATAAGTTTGTTGCCTACCAAGTTTACAACCCATTTCTGTTTCCCAAATGAAGATTTACATCCCTTAAAAGCAAATACATAAAAATTATACAACCTCATTTTCCATCTACAGTGTCATACTTAATTTTATATACACACAGTTGGTAAACCTATTCTTGTGCTATTTATCCTGAAGTAACATTTCTTATGGATATGCTGAGTTAAAACACAATAAATAACAGAGAGACATGAAAATTTGTCTTAACAGTGGCCAGAGAGAATGTGAGATGAATTTTAGCCTTTTCAGTGTTGTGTAGCCAGCCATATAAAGATAATTTCATATGTGAGTTTATTTATTAATAATATTTTAAAGAAAATGGAAATCTTAAGCACAGAATAACAGTGAAAGTAGCTTAGAAGATTGAGCAAATACTCTTAGAAGACAGGAAAAAGTGGCCAGCAAGCCACTACAGAAAATTGAACCCTGTACCTCTCAAATTCCAGCTTTCTAATCACTTTTTTCCATCTTCTAAGAGTATTTATCTGATCTTCTAAGCTGTTTTCACAGCTATTCCGCATTTGAGATTTCCTTTATTTTCTGTAATATACCAACTCATTCAGCACTTCAAAGTTTGTTTTTTTACAAAAATACCTTAAAATTTCACTTGAAAAATAATATGTTTAAACATTGTAGATATGTGATCAGTTTTATCTTAATTTGTGGAAAGCGACTTGTGTTAAAACACATTTAAGAACAAATCACTTTGTTTCAGTTTGTTGGTAATTAACATATTTAATCTCTAACTGGTAATTTATTGGTTACTAATATATTTACATTTAATTTTCATTTCCTATGCAATTGAATGAACAGTCTAATATATTTGGCAAATGCCCATAATGCAATTTACAGATAAGGTCAGAATAATACAGAAATATGTGAGGAGTTGTCTCTTGTACACACACTATAAAAATGAAAATAAAATTAGTCATTGACTAAACAATTTATTTTTCTCACTGCATATTTATTTCTAGTAGGATTTTTTAATGTTCTATCTATTAAAAATGTTAACATTGAGTTAGAGTTAAAATTTCTAACACATGAAGTATGTTTAACATATATTTCTGCTACTATTTATACTTTTTATAATGTGTTATCATTTATGATAATGTTAATATTTATAATGATATTATTTATTTTGCCTCTGTTGAAAGACTGAGGATGGCAGAACCAATAAAACACTGGACAAAATTCCTTGCATTATTTAACATCCTTTCATGTTCCATATTCAAATCCTGCTGTGAGTGAATCTACTTTTTAACTTAATCAATACAGAATCACTTTTAGCAATTGGTTCTTCTTTGTTGTATCTTTCTTATATGAAATGGTGGTGTATTGCACAAGTTTTAGAGAAAATAGCTTTTCTAAATTCTCCAACATCATATAAAATAGTAAAAATTTCAACAATACACTTTCAGGAGTTCTTACACAGTCATAACATTCATACTTATTGACAGATATATATATATATACATACAACTCTACAATCAAAAAATATATATCTATATGAGAACTATTAACACACTGACTAAAGTTGATAAATTGATTATCTGCTATGAACTGTCAACTAATGTATGGTAATTCTAATGACTGTGCTCAGAACACCAACAGAAAATATGACTACGGGCAATTTGCTGACCAATATGATAGAGTACATACGTTGAAAGCTACATAGATCCATTCATGTGAAAGTTATTTTTAGTTAACTTTGAGTGGATAATTGACTAGGAATATGAAACTCAAGGATGAAAATTACATTTGACATTCATGAGTCAATTTTTGTGAGAGTAAAAGCTAAAGTAGAGAAATAAACAGTGGTGGTGGCAAGGATATTGTCACACTGATGATGGAAGTGCTGCCCAAAAGGTGTTCAGAGGATGACACATTCTCTTATTCTTTTACTTGTTTCAGTCATAAAACGGTGGCCATGCTGGGGTACTGCCTTGAAGAATCGAAGAATTCTAGTTGAAGGAATCTTCCCCATACTTTTTTTTTTAAAGTCTGGTACTTGTTCTATCATCTTTTTGGCTGAACTGCAAAGTTATGAGGAACATAAACACACTGACACTGATTGTCAAGTGGTGTGTGTGTGTGTGTGCATGTGTGTGTGTGTGGGGGAACAAACACAGACACAAAGACATGTGAGCATGCACATACACACACATATATGGTGGGATTCTTTTAGTTTCCATCTATAAAATCGACTCACCAGAGGCTATAATAAAAGATACTTGCCCAGTGTGCCACACAATGGGACAGAACCTGAAACCATGTGGCTGGGAAGCAAACCTCTTACCACACAACCTCTATTTTCTTCTTAAATATAAGAATATTAATACAAGTACTTCTATATCACAATTATTGTAACCTTCAACTCTTAATAAAAAAGAAAATTCCAGAAAAACTATAAATGTCGTTTTTAAAAAATCCTTTATGAGAAAATATTATCAGTTTTATTACACACTCCTCATGCTGAGGACACATGCATGAAGCACACTGAACAGAATACTCTACAATACCTAGATTAGCACCTAACTGTTATGAGTTGAAATTCCACTTAAGTTCATTTTGATTTTTTTTCCTTCAAAGATTTTAAACTAAGCTTAATAAAATATATTATCAATATCTATTTTGGTTATTTTTCAGCCAAAATAAATCGTTATTAGTTCCTATTTTTACATACAAGATGTGAAAGATAGATCAAGATTTGTATTTCTTATGTTCCAAATAATAAAAAAAATGTATAATATCTTTTGGAAAATATGCATACAAATATTCAAGATTAATGACTACTGCACTATTGTTATTCTCAAGAACTTGTCTCTGTATATACACATTAGTAATATACACATTGGTAACCAGCCAAGATCTTTTTCAGAAGCAACAGTGGATCATAGCTATCCTAATTCCAGAATGCACCATGGCAAAAAAAGAAGTAATGAAATGGATACAAACTATCTTGTCTGCTTATTAATAAAAGGAGTTAGGGAGGTGACCATGCAAAAAGATTTACATATATTTTGGATGGGGTGTTGATATGCGTCAGTTTGAGAACCACTATTATGGTGGATTTATTTTGTTTCTATTCTTTACTGGTCCTTTTGTGGCACAAAGCAAAGCAGACCTTGCCGTCCACTCAAGAAAACACATAGTAAATGATCCACAAGCACTCAGGCAAACTGAGTCTTTGAACTTGTTCCATTTGCCAAAAAGGCTTGCAAAGCACCAGCAGGCCTCAAGAGAGACATTCATGTCCATAGAATATGATCACCACTTTATTTTACTGAACCCTCATTTGTTGTTCACAATGAGAGAATCCCCCCCCACACACACACACACACATAGCAATGAAGCTACATGTGTGTTGATGGCGATTTCTTTTCCTTCTTTGAACTTTTCCTTTTCACCTTTCTGACGAAGAGCTATGCTCAAAACATCAAATTCTCTCCCTTCAACAAGCATCAAGCTAATACATTTCTTATGCATGTCCTTGTTGTCTGTTCTTATTCGTTTATTTGAATTGATTATATAACTATATATACATTAGTTAAATTTGAACTAAGAAATGTTCTGTTTACAATGTTAACATTTCAATTTGTACAGCAAATGAATTAACTAAATTGTTGTTTTAATAAATTCATTTGCTTTACACACTGGAATAATATTGTAAATTATAACAAAAGTTCGCTCATTCATTTACATAAATAACTTATTGTAATATTAACTAAAACGATTTTATAAATAAAGGGACATAACTCGCACATTGAATACAAAATAACAGTTCAGGGAACATCAAAGCTGAGTGATACTCTATGCTAGTTCAATGACCATATAGTTGCTCATGTTACCACTGTCTACATTCTATTGAAGTTGTCTCTCTTGCCTTTTATGATCAGAATTGATCAGTTAAGTATAGTGACAACTCAGCAGTAGTAGGTTATTTTTAGAGGAACAAATAGAATATAAGAGAATGAGATATATATCTTCCAAAGGTATTACATGACTGAGATGATGTGCTGAAACAAGAGATGCAGCACGAAGTTTTGTCAATGAACAGGTGACGGTTTCAAAACGACGAAAATATTTTGATACAAATTAAATTTAAATGTTGAAGTGAATCTAAAGGCTTTTTGTGTTCTTACAATGGCTTACAAACATCTTCCATGCTGCAACATGAAGAATATGAAATGGAATTGCTTCAGAATATGAAATGTGAGACTTTGATTCAAGAACAAACCACTGTACATACAGGGTTCAAAATGATTAAACATTATAGGTGCAAGGAGAAGCAGAAGAAAGCCTAGAATAAATTAATAGATTAATAAATTAATCAAGTTCTTTGGCCAGAATTTAGGTTTGAAAATGGCCTAGATGAGTAAAGCAATATAGAAATTTTAATTTTATATAACTTAATTTTAAAAAACAATTATTTTCTAATGTATTGTTAGGATAAACATAAACTGTAGTATTATTTACATTATTTTCAATTGACGAATATTTGTCCTCATCTTGTTTGTTGTTAACACAACTTTTCGGCTGATATACCCTCCAAGCCTTCATCAGGTGTCTTGGAGAAATTTTGAACCTGGGTTCTCATTCCTAAGGTATTCTTCAATGTTGTTCTTATTAATATTATTATTCAGGTCACTGCCTGGAATCAAACTCAGAATCTTGAGGTTGGTAGCCTGCGCTCTTAACCACTATGCCATATGCCCATGGGCATATGGCACAGTGGTTAAGAGCATGGGCTACTAACACCAAGATTACGAGTTTGATTCCAGGCAGTGACCTGAATAATAATAATAATAGTAATAATAATAATAATAATAATAATAATAATAATAATAATGATAATAATACCAACAACAACAACATCGAAAAATACCTTAGGAATGAGAACCCAGGTTCGAAATTTCCCCAAGACACCTGATGAAGGCTGGAGGGTGTATCAGCCGAAATGTTGTGTTATCAACAAACAAGATGAGGACAAATATCCGTCAATTGTAAATAATGTACATAATTCTTCATGTCTTAAATATAGATCTGTATAAACTGCAGTACTTGAGAAGCTTCAAGTCAACATTACAAGACCAGACCCACAGTAAAAAAAAAGTTATCAAATGCCCAAGAATATAGAAGTGCACGACAGACAACCAAGATATGTTGATGTAATGGTGAAAGTAATGTTCTGAGCCATGATATCATGACTTATTACATTATGTTAGAAAAGTGAAAAGGAATATTCATTTGTGTAATGATCAATCCTGAACTAGAAAACAGATGAGACAACTCCAAAATTTTGATTAGAGTAATTAAAAATAGAACATAGGTAATGGATTCCTGGCATTCCTAACCTTTCTATGCAGATACAAGGTTGGTCAATTTGGGTCAAACATCAGCATTTGATCAGTATCCTACTCCTTTCCTTCCTTTTCAGTTTTTATTTTTTTTTTATTGTGGGGTGTATTGTGATAAGATTTAAAGCTTAAAATACGAAGAACCATTTCTAAGTTAATTCTTTTAGGAAGACTTGGTTGTTACATTGTAAAAGCTCCCACCTTGGCTCAAACCAAAGTATGCTGATAGAGAAAAACGATATAAGAAAAAAAAGCTTTAAAACAATATAGCTATTCAACTATTTTTTTTCAGATGAGGTGAGTAAAAAAGTGAAAAGATGACATATGTATGATGAAAGTTACTTGAAAAGTCAAGGGGTCATTGATAAAAAAAAAAAAGTTTGCATAATGGAATTTTAGAATGTTACAGACAGATTAAATTTAAATGGGGCTCAAGGGAAATTTAATTCATCAAATGATAGGGTTACAAGTAGAAATTTTTTCAGCTCATTAATTATAATGAAGGAAAGTTCTGAGGCTGTCATTGCACCATGAAATTATATTTGCAGGCTTTCAAACATACAAACACATACCCACGCACATATGCACACATAGACAAATATGTATGTATGTATGTATGTATGTATGTATGTATGTATGTATATATGTTACTTGAATATGAATATATAATACAAAGTATATTATATTTTTGGCATCCGTCACTCTCAAAGGACGATGGAACTATTCCACTGATGTCTACTTTGAGTGCAGGCCTGGGTAGGGTGGTGTGGATAACCAGTTATTGATCACACAACAGTTTTCTATACTCTACAACACTGGTATGGCACAAAGAAAATGGAACTTAGAACCAGAGTTGGCACAGAAACTGCCATAATGACTCCAGTTCCAGATTCAACCTCATGGTTTACTCTTTTGTAATGGTAATAGTGTTTGAGTACGGCTGTTATGTGGCAGACTTTTGAAACCAGAGATGACTTTCTTTTAACTGGACTAGTGATCCAAATTTATTAACCATACCTACCCAAAGAAGTATATAAACATCATGAATTAGCACACACAGACGCATGTGCATTGCGTCTATGTACATATGCATGTGAGTACGTTTGTGTGTGTGTGTGTGCATGTGTGTGTATGTGTGTGTGTGTATGTGTGCATGCATGCACTCATCCACACACCCACACATGCATACACATTCACAGAACAACATCACAAACTACTATTTGATAAACATTTTTTTCTGTAATGAGTTAGAGTCTCCTAAAACTTATTAACAAGTTTTTAATAATTAATTAAAAGTCCTTTTCTGAAATCATAAAAATAGCATCTAAGCTATTGTGAGGTGAGCAGAGGTTAGTGTCATCAAATATTGTATTACTGAACATCTGTTGTCACTACTGTTATATTGTTTATTGAGTTGTCCAATTAAGCTTGTTTTATTTCAGTAATATGGAAGGAAATAACTTAACAAGAGTTTCGGAGCAACCTACTGTTTCTCACCAAATATATGTCACGCTCCAGATAGATCCATTATCATACTGAGCATTGAGTTATATAAAAATAGTTGGAAATAGAGAAGGTCTTTCTACAGAGTCACTCAACTTGCTTCTCCACTATGTGGTCTCAGGTTCAATCCCACTGCGCAGTTCTTTGGCAAGTGAGTTCTACTTGCAGCCCCAGACCAACCAGAGTCTTGTGATTAGATTTAGTAGACAGAAATTGAGAGAAGCCTATTGTATACATATTTATTAATATGTATGTATGTGTAAGTCAGTGAGGCGGCAGAATCATTAGAATGTCAGGCAAAATGTTTAGCAGTATTTTGTCTGCTTTTATGCTCTGAGTTCAAATTCAACTTTACTTTTCGTCCTTTTTGGGTTGATAAAACAAGTACCAGTCAATGACAAGGGTCAATGTAACTGACTTACCCCTAACCTGAAATTGCTGGTTTTGAGCCAAAATTTTAAATCAGTATGTGTGTGTGTGTGTGTGTGTGCATGCATGTATTTATGTACATATGTATGGATGTAGGCAGATAGCTATGTTGGTCGGTAAGTGTGTGCACATGTGCACCCTTGTTCTGACATCCCATGATGGTTGCAAATGAGTATCACTATCATACAAGTGAGGCTGTTGTTTGGTTTCCATCCTTCACGAATGAAAATGTCTGGTCAAGGGAAATAATACCCTGCCTACAAAAGGGTGAAGGTTTGTAACAGGAAGGGCATCCAGCCATGAAAAAAAATCTCTGCCTCAACAAATTCTGTCTGACCTATACAAACATGGAAAAAGTGGACACTAAATCAATAATGATGCGCTGATGATGACGACAATGACAACAGCGACGATGGTGGTGGTGGTGATGATATATGGATGATAAATGGATGAAATATCTATAGCCTGAAAATTGACCTAGTCAATGATAAGTGTCTATCTGTGGGGTTTGTACGAATAACTATTGAAATAAAAACAAATTGGTCCTTATTTAGTGCAATTCATTCTTATATCTTTGTATTTGTTTCCCAATGGGGCACTTTGTCTAAATATCATTTCTGCCTTTTCTCATTTTTTATTTAATATTTAATACTTCAAATCCCTATCGTCACAGAAAAATGTTCATTAAAAGGTATTAAAAAACAAAAAGTATGTCAAATTACAAAGGGCAACAATGTTTGTTTCAATTTAGTACAGACATATGCATGCACACATACACATATACAAATATAGACATGCTATACACACAAGCAATAGACATATTAATTGCTAATAAGTACAGATTATTATTATTATCATCATTATTATTAAGGCGGCAAGCTGACAGAATCATTAGCACACCGGGTAAAATGCTTAGCGGGATTTTGTCTGCTGCTATGTTCTGAGTTCAAATTCTACCGAGGTCAACTTTGCCTTTCATCTTTCGGGGTTGATAAAATAAGTACCAATTGAACACTGGGATCAATGTAATCAACTTAACCCTTTCCCCAAAAATTGCTGCCCTTGTGACAAAATTTGAAACCATTATCATTATTAACATTATCATTTATGGTTTCTTTTCCCTATAGCTTTATTTCAGCTGCCCTAGTACTGGGCGTCCTCCAGAGGCCAAGAGTAGCAAGGGCACTTTTGTTTTGCTATGCATGCTAAAATTATCACCACATTTATTCCATTTTAGATGGAGAGTGCTTTCCTTAGTATATGGGCTGTACCCATCAAGGTTA
Organism: Octopus bimaculoides; assembly: GCF_046866305.1. Lineage (NCBI taxonomy): Eukaryota > Metazoa > Mollusca > Cephalopoda > Octopoda > Octopodidae > Octopus > Octopus bimaculoides. The sequence continues at coordinate 106,762,996 of NC_142932.1, read as the reverse complement.
TCTTTTGTAGTTCACGGAGGTTGGAGTTACCAGGGAGCTGCTTAATATTCTTCTCAGCTCCCTTCTTTATCATTCCCAATGCACCAATTATTACTCTTATTATCAGAGTACTAAGCTTCCACATTTTTGTGATTTAAATTTGCAGATCTTAATAATGAAAAAGGCTTGCGTATTTCCTTGTTGAGACATTTTGATCTTGTGGGACACATATATCTATTAACAGACAAGTTCCTCTATTGCAGTCCTTGATCACAATGTCTGGTCAATTGGAGTCAATTTTTCTGTCTGTTTGTATTGGGAAGTTCCAAAGGATGGTGACGCCCTCACCGTTTACTACATCCCCTGGATGGTGCCTGTACCACTTATCATAGGATTTAATTTTGTAGTATTTACAAGCATCCCAGTGGACGTACTGCCCTAGTCTGTCATGTCTTATGAGGTACTCCTTTTCAGCGAGAACTGGGCAGCCAGAAACAACATGATCAATTGTCTCTGTGAATTTTCCACAAATTCTGCATGATCCATCTTTAAGGACATTTGCATGGTAGTTTCTGGTAGGTAAGCTCTGATCTTGCACTTGTATGAATGTGTGTTTATTATTATTGTTGTTATTAAGGCAGTGAGTTGGCAGAATCATTAGCGTGTTGCATGAAATGTTTAGCAGTATTTCACCTGTCGTTATGTTCTGAGTTCAAATTCCGCCAAGGTCGACTTTGCCTTTCATCCTTTCAGGGTTGAAAAATTAAGTACCAGTGAAACACTGGGGTTGATACAATCGACTAGTCCCTTCCGCCAAAATTTCAAGCCTTGTGCCTTTAGTAGAGAGGAGGATTATTATTACTATTATTATTGAGTGAGAGAGCAGTGCATGCCATCGAATTGACATTGGGGTAAAATATACAAAACCCAGTATACCCATCATGACTACCCGTCTGATAAGGGTACACCAGGCACATGCATCACAATAATATGTGCGCGATATGGTGATCTCATATCAAGATAAACAGTGCATGACTTTGCAGGTGGGGCCCAGTTAGAATTTTCTTCCAGTTGAGTAGCCCATCCCACTCAAAAGGTCCCTGAATAAGGGTTGTTTAAGGATATTGACTGAAACACTCATGTTTCCAAAGGTGAATTATCCAAACCCCAAATAACTCCTCTCGACACATGGCTATGATGCTCCCCCACTACTTCTGCTCATGATCAGAGATGCACATATCGTCAGCCACTAAGGGATATGCTCAACTGGTTACGGTCAAAGAAATGACAAGCAAATCTGTGGTATTGAGTAGAATATTTGCTGTAGCCCATCTTTTATACCAAGACAAAACAATGTACATGATAACACTTCCAATCAGTTAAGATGAGAAGCCATTATTATTATTATTATTATTATTATTATTATCATCATTATTATCATCATTATTATCATCATTATTATCATCATTATTATTATTATTATTATTATTATTATTATTATTATTATTATTATTATTATTATTAAGGTAGTGAACTGGTAGAATCATTAGCATACTGGACAAAATACTTAGTGGCATTTTATCCATCTTTATGTTCTGAGTTCAAATTCCACAAAGGTCGGCTTTACTTTTCATCCTTTGGGGGTTGATAAATTAAGTACCAGTTGAGAGTGGGGTCAATGTAATTGACTAAGCCCCTCCCTGAGAATTTCAGGCCTTGCACCTATAATAGAAAGGATTGACTGGTAGAATCAAAAGAGGGGCAGAGAAAATGATTTGAAGTATTTAATTATACTTCTTTTCATTTTGAAATTAAATCCTGTGGAGGTCAGCTTTACCTTTCCTCATTAGTGGAGGGGGGGGGGTCATCTATCAAATAAGCACCTGTCAAGTACTGTGGGGACTGAATCCAGCCCCATATTTACAAAGCAAACTTCTGAATCATTCACCTATGTCAGCATTTATTATATATGTGTGTGAGTTGGCACTCCGTCGCTTACGCCATCGAGGGTTCCAATTGATCCGATCAACGGAACAGCCTGCTCGTGAAATTAACGTGCAAGTGGCTGAGTACTCCACAGACACGTGTACCCTTAACGTGTTCTCGGGGATATTCAGCGTGACACAGTGTGACAAGGCTGACCCATTGAATTACAGGCACAACAGAAACTGGAAGTAAGAGTGAGAGAAAGTTGTGGTGGAAGAGTACAGCAGGGTTCGCCACCATCCCCTGCCGGAGCCTCGTGGAGCTTTAGGTGTTTTCGCTCAATAAACACTCACAACGCCTGGTCTGGTAATCGAAACCGCGATCCTATGACCGCGAGTCCGCTGCCCTAACCACTGGGCCATTGTGCCTCCACTATATATATATATATATATATATATATATATATAAGGGTGAGTGTTTTGTGTGTTAGCTACAACTCACTCATTATTGATATTCATCACATCTTCCAACCACTCCTACAACTATCCCTCACTCACACTCTCTATTACCAGTGAATATGCAACTGCCATTTATGTCTCTCTCCTATTACTCTCTGCCGTTACTGTCCCTTGTTACACTCAGCCATTACTCTTCCTTGCACTGTCACTCCCTTACTTCTCCTCTTCCACACTGTCATCCTAATCATTGTATTTCCCCACTTCATATTTTTGATTCTTTGTCTCAGATATCCTAGTTCATCTTCTGCAATTGTCTTCTTTTCTCACTTTCTCCTTTCTCGGCCATATTGCCCTGAACAGAGTCAACATAAAATAGTAGGGACCCTTTTGTCCTGCAGGGTACTAGGCAACCTTACTATTGCCTGTGTCTCAGTAAAACATCCCCGGTACATTCCATAAAGTGGTCAGTGTTAGAAGATGTATCCAGTTATAGAAATCATAGTTGAGATGTGGTTCCTCGACCTGTCTAAGAAGGCAGTAACTTGTTCAACACATGCCAGCATGGAAAGGGCATGTACGCACACACACACACACACATTTACATACAAGTGTATGTTCACTGTTACACCACACCTACACTTTGCAACCACTAAGCCCCCATCTACAAGAAGAATAAAAAATATCAATAAAGTTCTGGCAAACAAAAGAGAATAAAATTACAGTCTGACAAAGGCAAGTGAATTGAAACCTCAATGCCTCTGTTAATGTTTTCCATTTAAAAACAAGATGTAATTCTCTACTGAAATGTATTAGGTGATCCTTCCATTAACGTTTTGGCTGTGTTTATTTATAACAATACTTAAAGCAAACATTTGTATACATTGGTATATACATACATACTGCACACACACACATGCACACACATATTTGTGCACACATATATGCATATGTGTGCGCACTCAGCAATTTAAATTAATGCTTATTTAAATTGTATAAAATAAAAATGACAATCAAAAGATTAAATCAACTGAATACTGGCATACATTATTGAGAGGAGAAATGATTGAATATAATAATTTCTAATTATTACAATTAGTTATCTGGGAGCTTCTTGTATCCAAATTCTATTGAAACTATGGAGCCTTTATAATTTTCCAACAAAAGGCATTAATAATATTCCATAGAAAAGTTCAAAATTGATATTCTTTTCATTTAAATTACAGTTGTTTTTTTGTCTTTGTTCTTGTCTCTTTGTTTGTTTTTTCCTTTAGTTGATCTCGGTTGATTGGTAACATTATGATAATGAAAGTGAAGAGTAGATTTCCCAATTAAATCCTGTGGAAAGTAATTAGATAAATTACAATGAATACATGAACAATGGAAGAATCCAGTTACACTCTATCTATTACAGATAAATAATATAACTGTTTCCCCATGTAGATAAAAAAAAAAAACAAACTAAGATAACTAGTTAAAGACAAAGATATTATATAAAACTTAGAGCAACTGAGATAATGATTTTTGGTAAACCAGAAAGGAAAATTTGAATTTATTCCTTATAGATGGAAGAAAAAATAAAGAAAACATTTTCAAATCAATAATGAATGACTGAGAAATATTATGAAGTAAGAGTAGCAATTTATTGATTTCTGTTTGGAAATGGTTGTGAGCTTCCTGTTAGTATGAGATGCCGAGTTGAAGAGCAGGTTAAGTATATTACCAACATTATTTCTACTACTTGTAATCTCCTGTGAATTGTCTATGATTAAATAATGTTCCACTGATAATTTTAGCTGCATGTTAGTTAATTAAAAATATTATTCAAAGGATCAGATAATTTTATGAAATATTTAAGCTCTTGCGCATTCATAGAATACTTTCATGCAGCAATAATGATAGTTGCTGTTGTAGTAGTAAAGAGCATTGTTGTGATACTGACAAAGAAGCCTTAGCACTGAAGTGTGAATACCATCACATTTCAACAGGTAAATAATCCTGCAACCATTTGATGACAAACTTTTTCAACTCTCCAGCCATCAAATAAGTCTTTATATCAACAGTGAGTAACTTATCTATGGGCATAATTTTGCTCACATTCAAACTATTTAATGTTGAAATCTCAAAAACCATATACTAAAAGGACCTTCTGAGCAAAACAGTAATTTAATATAATTTGCATACCTATTAATTTGTAAAATTGACAATTCATTATTTTTCACAGTACAAATACACTCCTACTGGTTTTGATGCACTGGCAATTCTCTCCAGGTATTAAAAAGATTCCCCACCTAAGCTCTATGTGATTGTTCAACTTACAGAAAATAGAAACCGAATCTCCTTCAAATCACATCATGGATAATATCTAACTGGGTCAATGGATATTATCCAACTTTCTTCTTCTAGGTCAACACCTAGGTCTCCAGTCAGTTGGATTGGCTTGAAGAATTCATCTTGCAATTCTTTCCTGCAATATTCTAATCACATGTTTGTAGTACTGGAGCTGTGACTTCTCAACACAGAGAAGTAGTGGCTTGACCTGGAGAGACTCCCTCAGTGTGAATACAAATACATTTATGTAAAGCACATCAGGAAAGTCTCACTTACAACTAAAGACAGCAATGGCAGTGTGAAAGAACATGAAGTGACAGTCAATGATATGAAGGGAGAGAGGACGGAATATTTATGAACTCTACCTACAGTCTGTAACTTATAATAGTGGAATTATTTGAACATATTTAAGAGGATTTTATAACCCACCCCAAACCCCCTCTAACACAATGGTATGGTACATGCTCCAAAAAATGTTCCTGTTTCATTGAAGAAGTCTGGGTTCTCTGGGGGTTTTTTTCCAGACTATACCTTGAATAACCTGGACACCATAATCCACATCAAAAATCACCAGACTTCTCTCTAAATTGAAGAAAGAGAGAACTGAATTTCTCAACAGTTTTTATGTTTTTATCTTCCTCTTTGTTTCTTTTCTACAATGAAAACTATTTGCACACAATAACAGCTTGAGAGGGAGTCTCTGTGTGACGGAACGATCTGCTAGAAATCATAGTCAAATGTCCCTCACATTACACCCTCTCATCCTAAAAAGGATCAACACATTGAACAAAATGATGGGATGGTCATAGCTGAAATGCCTTTAATCAGAGGTCTACTCAGTCAAAACTGATTTTGGGATAAATAACAGGAAAGCATAGCAAGGACCAAGTTAAGTTGCCAATTGTGGCCATATCTCCTTGAAAATCTTTCCACAATCTGGGAAGTTGAAATCTTTAAAGATAAGTAATCATTCTCAACCTTTTTCTAAACTGCTTTTTCACACTGACACTACCTTACTCAAGACTATTTTTGTTTATAATCTAACAGTTTATGTAAATGATCTTTTTCCCTTCTCTCAATTTTTTAGTTGTTTCTATTGCTGCTGTTGTTAATGTAACTAACACCAGCATCGTTTTTTATACTAACGTACTATTCCTTTTATTTCATCTGCTATCATTGGCTATTTGACAAATTGTACCAAATTTATGCGATAGTTATTCCTAAAACTACAATCTTTTGTTTACTTGCCAGTTATACAATCACCAGCACAATAGATACCCAATTCTCTAGAGATAGATTTTGAAAATTGCCACCTTGCACCTCCAATTCAAAAAAAAACATACAAATTGTAACTGCTATTTATGTTATGCTATTTGATCTATAACTGTAAAGCCCAATAAAACATCTGACAACATCAATAACCAATTCAAAATGACATTTTTAATGCTAACATGTTGCTGTCTTTTATTAATGCAACAAATAAAGCTATGTTTTAATGGGAATAAAAACTAACCCACATATTCAATGAGCTAAAAAGAATATCAGCACTAAAGAATATAGTTACAACACAGTCCCAACATATCTAAACTTAGAATGACACAATGATCGTAGCTACGATTATTATGACATTCTAAGATATGCAGTCTTAAGAAAATGTAAACATAGAAACATGTATAACAAATAGGATGGGAAGATTTGTACAATGGAAATTCTACTAATATGAATTTGGTTTACAAAACAATTACCACAACCTGCACAACAAACTATATTTGAAAATAACTTAGCCATGATCACATCGGTGATTCCTATGACATATGAAAGATACATAAATGTAACTTACTTGGACAATATTTTGAAAAACCATCAATCAAAAAAGGACTGTTTATCAGCATTCTAATTTCATCTAACAAACTATTTTCCTTAAATTTCTGTTCTATATTTTCTATAGACACAGGTATGGTTGTGTACAGGCACAGGCATGTCTGTATGGCTAAGGAGCTCACTTTGCAGCCACGTGGTTTTGTGTTCAATCTCACTGTGCAGCACTTTGGTCACATGTCTTCTTCTATAACCCAGGACTGACCAATATACCTTGTGAGAGAATTTGCTAGATGGAAACTGTATGGAAGCCCATTGTATATAAATTTATATGTATAAATATAAATATATATGTATAAATATAAATATATATGTATAAATATAAATATATTATATAAATAAAATACACACACACATATATATACATAAACACACACACACACATATATATATATATATACATATGCACACACATATATATATCTACATACACACACAATGCGTGTATGCATGTGTACATTTTTGTATTTGCCCTCCCTCCACCACCACCACCACCACCACCACCACCACTTGACAACTGGTGTTGGTTTGTTTACACCCCTGTAACTTAGCAGTATGGGAAAAAAGACTGATACTTAAGTGACAAATCCCTAAAGTGTGGAAACTGCTTAAAAGGATGCAAATTGAGAAAGAAATCAAGATTCATGTAGCTACATATTAAATCATCTGTGTTAAATTCTATACTGTTTGCTGAACCAAGTCCCACAGTGAAAATATTTAAATGTGCCCTGTGTGTGTTATATAAAATGTCATTGGCAAATTTACTACAGTATTTGCTCTGAGATATCTCAAATGGATGTGCTGTGTTTTAAAAACCCAAAATATATTGGAGGCAGACATAAAAAATCTTAGTGGCTGGTGCAAATGCTAAATGCTTGGCTGTGATTACATGCTCTTGACAAAGCTCAATGAGGCAGAAAATCATCTAGAATTCTCGCCAGTTACTGCCAAGTTGATTTTCATACATTTTGTGTTTTTAAACACAGCATGTTCATATGAGATATTAGCTCAGAATGAATACCACAGTAAATGTGCCTATCACAGTGTACTAACATTAAGTGTGATGCACAGATGACCATTTTAATCTAATACTGCTTCTGTTGTATATAACAGATTTAAATGTGCACATTTGCACATATACTCATAGACCTTAACAAAAAATGAAGAAAAATTGTACGTGTTTAAGGTTTATAGAATTGTGTCTGGTGCAAGTGTAAAAACATGCAGCAATGATTTGATAGGGAGGATAAAGAGGAGTGATGTTTGTTAGCTGAGCATTGAAGCTTGTAATTTACAGAAGATGATAAGAACCTGTGATATTCATGCCTATATTTTGGAGGGCATTAACCATTTTCATACTAACTTGCCTGAAACCACCCCTGATTTATGCTACAAAGTTTATATTTTAAAATAATCCAAATTAAAACCTTCCTTCAGAATTTCATGTTCATTTATGTTCCAAATACCAGCTTAATAACGACAAAATTATTTTAATAAATTCTTCATTACTTTTAGAATTAACTGAAACAAAAGCAGTATATTTCAACAGAAATATGATAACAAAACGGTCAATGGTATATGTGAAGCAGTTCCAATTGTAGCCAGTGAGTCTTGAAATTAATATTTCATTCAACATTTTCAATATAACCTTTTTTTGTTATATACTTGAATATATGAATAGAATATGTGTCACAAGACTACTTTTAGTTCCCTGAACTACACATATTTTCAAACAACCTCATTTGTCTAATTGAAACTAATTGAAGAAAAGACTGGTCTCAGTTTTGTCCCAGAGAAGCCTCAAGCTACATTGGCTGTAGACTTGTTAATAATAAATTTTGATTTATGAGAGATAATATATTATGTAGTGGCTTTCAACTAAACTGTTACTAAGCCATAGAGTGCTGCAGCTCACACAAAGTGTGCCATAAGCTACACAATACACATCTCCAATATTAAATTTTCAAAGGCAATCTTCATTAATATAATTATTTGTAAGATGAACACCAACACTAACCAATTATGATGTTAGCCTTTTAAAAAGAATTTTGAAAATAGCTTCTCTAGGCATTTAGTCAATTTATTTTTTAACAAATACCAACACACACACTCTCTCTCTCTCTCTCTCTCTCTCTCTCTCTCTATATATATATATATATATATATATATATATATATATATATATATATATATATATATATATATATATGTCCTTTCTCTGCTATTTCTCTCTTCTCTGTCATTTCCTTTTTCTCTGCTATCTCTCTATCTCTCTCTTTCTCAACCTATCTGTCTGTCTGTCTCTCTGATGCATATACATACATACATACATACAGATATAATTTATAAGTGACAAATTTTCTCAAATACAGGATACAATATACACTTTGTTTTAACCAGTTTTATGTACTTTTTTTTCAGTTACTCTGCATTAAATCTCAACTATCTTCTCTTAGAAGGTTAAAACTTATTTAAATTTGAAACTTTTACAAGGATGTTAGAAAATATGATAAGTTACAAGTTAATGTGGTGAGTATTAAAAAGTTACCTAGAAATAATTATTCAGCGAGGGAAGAAAAAACAATGTGAGTTAATGACTAATATTATTTTAATTATTTTGTCAGGTATGGGAGACAATACCAAACATTTTATGGTATTATTCTGACCTCATTAGCAAAATATAGACATTACTGTACTTGAAGAATTAATGAAAGAAACATTAAATAAATGTACAAGAATATACACTGGTTGGCATTGAGAAACAGAAGTGTGTAAAAACTAAACAACTCAGAGCATTAAAAATAGTAACATATATTGTAAATACATAGGGTACCTACTGATATTTTCTCCCGCTCCCTGAACTCTGAGATTCAATCCCACTCATGTAAATTTTGATTCTCAGTCTTCCAGGATTGATAAATAAAGTGCCAGTCAAGCAGTGAATTTAATCAATCTCTCTCTTTCTCTTTTTCTCACTCACTCGCACACTCTCTGAATAAGCTGTGTTGTGCTGTGAGAAGAATTGTAGGAGACCACTCACAGTTTCTTTCTCCAAAAATAGAGTGGGGTTGAGGGACAGGCTAGCAATCCCTTCTCGAAGAAAAACTTATACGCAGCTAGAATCATCCCAGGACTGATTGATAAATAAAAAAAGACATTGTATCAACAAAGAAATATTTCTATCAACTCTTGTTAACATGTATATTATATATACATTTACGAGTGTAGATGTATTTGAGTTTGTGTATTTTCAGATGTGTTAATCAACAATAATATTTTAAAAGGACCTTACTAGTTATCACTAAAAATCACAATAGTTTAACTGTTTCAACCAAAATTGAATATTCTTTATGGGGAGTTAAAGTAAAAACAGAGCTTTTCTTCAGCTAATTTTTCACTCCTGCTGATTACTAAAGATTCCAAGACAAATTTATGTTTTTAATGCTGCTGACACTGCCAGACTGCCCAGGTGTCAAAATCATTGTAATATCCATTTGGCAGCTGATGATGGGAATACATATTTGTTATGCTTGTTTGTGGATTTTTATATCTTAGTCTCATTATTCTGAGTTGTCCTTCATTCTAGTAAAGTGGGAAAGTGTTTGTGGATTCATGTTTTGCGGGGATTACTTACATTGATATTGGTTGTTTTTCTTCCCAGATGATCTTATTAAGCTCAGATAATGCTTAGATATTGGTGCCTTTTTTGGGAGGGTTCTGTGACATATCAAGATATATATATATATATATTATACATATATATATATATATATATATATATATATATATATATATCAATGTGTGTGTGTGTCTGTATGTGTGCGCATGTATGTATATATACACACACATACATGCACATATATATATATATATATATATATATATGTATGTATACACACACATACACATACATCTACATATGTGTGAGTCTTGCAAGTTATATGGTGGTCTTACTATTGACAGTGCCACAAAAAAAGCATCCAATACACTTTCTAAAGTGGTTGGTATAAGAAAGGCAGCCAGCCGTGGAAGCCATGACAAAACTGAGGCACTGCTGCAAGATATAATCCCCCACCCCCACCCCACCCAGTGGATCTTGTCAAAATATCCAATCCATGCCAGCATGAAAAGAGGATATATGAATGATGATGATGGTGATATATACACACACATACATAGAGAATGAGAAGCAGACAGACAGACATACAAAAAGAAAGAAAGAAAGAAAGAAAGAAAGAAAGAAACATAGCTAACTAGCCAGCTAGCTAGTGAGATTGATAGACAGGCAGACAGACAGACAGACAGACAGACAGATAGATAGATAGATAGATAGATAGATAGACAAATAGACAGACAAATAGATAGATAGGCAGACAGACAGATGGATGGACGGACGGACGGACGGACGGATGGACGGACGGACGGACGGACAGACAAACAGATAGATAACAGAAATCTAAAAGAAAATAATATTTGTATATATTGATAATTTAGATAAATTAGGGAATAAATTCAATGATCAATATTGCATATTGGATAAAAAACAAAAAAGTAATATCTTTTCTCTGTGATGTTTATCAATGAAAATAATGATTTTTTTTTGGATAATATCATTTGCAAACATCAACAACATTGCGTATATATTTTCTACAGTAGATAGGAATAAAAAGAAACCCTTAATGAAGGTATGAAAAGAAAAAATAGGGAAAAAGAATATATGATGCACACTCTTGTCCGTTGTTAAGCAGCCAACTTTTAATATATTTAGCTGTGTAGTTATACATTTGTGCACACATACATAAATGCATGCATGCATAGAAACAGACATATCAGCATTCATACATAAATACATACATACATGCATTCATGCATAAATATATATATATGTATATACATGCCTCCATGCATAAATAGATTTATTCATACACACAGAGGTTTAATATTAAAAAAATATTTTAAAGCAAAAAGATATATCATTTTAAGATTTAATATAAAAATAACATCATAGGTCATACTAAAAAAACAATAAAAATAAGAATAAAAAAGAATAAAAAAGAAAAAATCATGGAAATTTATAATCCAACATAAAATATTGGTTTCTTACTAAGGCACAGTGTGTTGGTTTTTGTAGGGGAGAGAGGTATAACTGCTTAAATAAATCCCTGTGTATTATTAGCAGCTATTTTATTGATCTTTTCTTTGAAGAAGCGGGAAAAATAAAATTGATCTTGGCAGAATTTGAATTGAGAAACCAGAGAAGCTAAATATTATTCAGAATCTAGTCCAGCATCCCTCTAATCTGATGTAGAAAAGTTATCATATTTCAGAAACAATGTATTGGGAAACTAAAACACAAATTTATGGGGAGGCGAGGAATGATAAACTAATAAAATTACTAGCAACCTTCCAAACAAATCAGACTATTTCATTTTTAGCAACCAAATTATTGTTATTATTATTATTATTATTGAGTGAGAGAAGAGCGCATGCCATCAAAGTGACACTGGGGTACAAATATACGAAGCCCAATATACGCATCATTACTACCCATCTATCAAGTGTACACCAGGCACATGCATCACAACCATATATGCACGGTTTGGTGATCTCATATCAAGATAAACAGCGCATGACCTTGTAGGTGGGGCCCAGTTAGAATTTTCTTCAGTTTGAGTAGCCCATCCCTTTCAAAAGGTCCCCGAATAAGGGTTATTTAAGGATGTTGAACAAGACACCCAAGTTTCCAGAGGTGAATTATTCAAACCCCAAAGAATTCCTCTCAACACATGGCTATGGTGCTCCCCATCTACTTCTGCTCATGATCAGAGATGCACATATTGTCAGCCACTAAGGGACATACTCAACTAGTTAAGGTCAAACAACTGACAAGCAAATCTGTGGTAGTGAGCAGAATATTTGCTGTAACCCATCTTTATTATTATTATTACTATTTAGGCAGTGATCTGGTAGAATCATTAGCACACTGGGAAAAATGCTTAGTGACATTTTTTCCATCTTTACATTCTGTGTTCAAATTCCACTGAAGTCAACTTTGCCTTTCACCCTTTCAGGGTCAATAAAATAAGTACCAGTTGAGTGCTGGGGTTGATGCAATTGACTCAGCTCTTCCCCAAAATTGCTGGCCTTGTGCCAAAATTTGAAATCAAGGTGACAAGCTGGCAGAATCATTTACATGTTGGATGAAATGCTTAGCGGCATTTCTCTTCTCTTTATGTTCTGAGTTCAAATTCCGCCGAGGTTGATTTTTGCCTTTCATCCTTTTGGGGTTGATGAATTAAGTACCAATGAAACACTGGGTCGATGTAATCAACTTATACCATCCCACAAAATGGCTGCCCTTGTGGCAAAATTTGAAAACATTATTACTGTTGTTGTTATCACCAATATGATGAGTACTGTGAAGCAAGAGGTAAATTGCTAGCAAGCCTAGAACATGATGCAATATCAATTCTCACTTGAACCCATTTCACCTTAGTTATGCCACTAGTACCTCTGGGGCATTCATGAGCATCACAACGTTCCATTTCTCATAAAGACAGTAAACTAGAAAAACAATAGACTAAATGCCTATAATATGTAATGTTATTTCACTAAATATTGATTTCAAATTCCTCTCTCAGAAGTTAATAATGCATGTAGTAAACATTAATTAACTGCCACAATTTTTCTTTAAATAAAAGTAGTTATTATAGACACAATTTTGAGAGAGGAAAGAGTAATATTAATGAGACTTAAATCAAACATCTTGTTGAGATCTGTTGGCTTCTTCTGCCTCAGATTAGAGTTTATAACATCTAATATCAAGTTCTATGCATTCACTAGAGCTGATTTAATTCACTATATACACCTCTCCTACAAACATGTGATTTTGTACCAATGTAAAATCTTCTTAAGGGTAACAGGATGTGTTTGTAATAAATTATATGTTAAAAAAATATCATTTTAATTGACTATTTATTCATTTCATACAGACATGTGGTCTTGTACTAATGTAAGAACTTATTTATAGCTAACATGGTGTGTTTGCAATAACTTAGATGTTAAAAGAATATTCATTTTCAGACAAGATGTCTACAAGAAACATAATGTCTCAGTGTTAATGGGTACACACTGAAGTGATTACCTTCTTGCTTTCTTCAATCTAAAGGAATTGTAATATTCATGCTGACCCCAAAGCTAGTAGTAATATGATCAAAGTGGAATTGCTTCAACTGGAGACTGAAATGCTATTACAGATTTAGCTGAGAGCTGGCCCTCTGCCCACTGGTGTTCACCTAAGCTAAAATTATATAGTGGAATGATATTTTTGCACAGCTACAATTTCTTCCCAATTTGAGCAGGTAAGTTAAATTTAAAAATCTAAATTTTACATCCTCTGACTATAAAGCATTAATGAAATTGCTGAGATAAAACTTGAGATTTCTTTACATTCACCCATTGCTAGGTGTCACAACAAATACAGTGACCACCATAAGTTTAGAGCCATAGTGCACATTTTTTTATATTTTATAATTTTAAAGTTTTCAAATAAATCCAATACATAAAGTAATATAAAGACATTAACAAATGCTTAAAATAGATTATAAAGATTTGCTTATTCATACCTTTAATTAGATTATTTTATCAAAAGTCTTAGGTAGTTCTGAATTTCATGAAATTCATAAGTTTAGAGCACAAAAAATTAAAAAATTGCTAAATTTGTCCCAATTCCTGGTTCCATGGTATTTTTGTAGTATTTTGCTACAAAACATACAAACTGTTCAGTTATATGAGGATGGGGCTGGCTACAAGAACAATACTGTGCATCCTTCAAAAATACAGGCAGCTAGCATGACCACCTTAAAAGTAGAAGAGCCAGGAAAACATCTCCAAAAGATGACAGAGACATACACAGACTATCAGAGGTCAACCACTTGCTGCAGTTGGCATTAAAGGGAGTCAGTGACAGCTGTCGGCAGAGGGCTTAAGCAATTCAGAGAAAATAAGGATAAGCTTTTCATTTCTCCGAAGAACAAAAAATTGTTCCTTAAATTCACCAGGGCTCACATAGCTTGAACCGTTGCTGAGTGGAATTTTGTGAATTGTATGAGTAGATCCAGGTTCAACCAGTTTATATCTGCTGATGTTATGTCAGGCATCATCCTGGTGAGGAACTGAATTTCAGGTGTTTCCAACGCCACATGAATGGAAGCAGAGGTTGTGTCATAGTCGGTGGGGCTCAACTCAAGAAACTGATTTTATTTATTGTATCCCTAGCACCATGGCTCAAGAAGTGTATATAGGCATATTGAGAGACATCCTTTTACTCCAATAATCATTTGCCAGATATAAATACTGATGTATGATGACCCCAAACACTGCACATTCAGTGAAGTAGTTCATTTGTAATAAAAAAATAAAAGAACTAATATCCTGGACCAATCTCTTATCTCAATCTGATGAAAAATTTCTGGAATGATGTCTAAGCTCAGAAACCATTCAATCTTAAAGTGTTTCATTATTGATTGAAGAATTTTGGCAGCAAATACATATTTCTCATTGCCAACACCAGATTGTATCAATGCCTCACAAATGTTACTAAGTATGTGAGAGAAAAGGATATCACAGTGAATAAATTTTGTTCAATAGGAAACTGTTATTTAAAGTAATAATACTGTTTTCATATCTGATTCTGAATATATGATGATTTGAATTCTATTCACAGAATGAAAATTTAAATACATTCAAATGAAAGCAAGATATTTCAACACATAACAAATAGGTCTTTTTCAGAATATTTGAAGGAGAATTAACTAATATAAATTTAGTTTATCCATTTGATTAATAAACCCTAAAAAATTCAGGTATCTGCTAAATGGTTCTAAGCTTATGCATTTGAAACATTGAATATTTTAGAAATTGTTTATCATTTATTGTCTTTGTTTCCCCTAATTTTCACTTTTAGTTGGTTTTAAAAATGTATTTTCAATTTTTTATACAGTAATAAATTTTCTCAAGTTTTTAAAATGTTACCTACATATTTATTTCTAAGTGAATATAATAAACGTGTAATATTTTACTTGGTGAAATGTGAGCAAATCAGATATTCATAAAATAAAAACAAGCAAACAACATAAAAATAATATCACAAATACAAAAAGCAAAAAAAAACCAGGTTTCTTTGATCAGGGTTAACCTGGATCTATACAAACAACATAAAAAGGAACAGATATAAATTTAGCATTAACATTAAATCTATGCCTTAGTCTGTAAAAATATAACAACAAATAAAGTTAAATAAATATATTTATAAATAAGATTAAAGAAACAGATGTGTTAAGTTTCATAGGAAAAAAGAAAAATAGTAACTGGCAACAAGATATAAATGTAAATGTTATTTTTATTACTGTTTCTACTATTAATAAATAATATATTTTTAATATTTAGTAATAACAATAACATAGAGAGCAAAATCCTTATTTACACATTTTGAGGAAAGTTCAATATTTGGTTTGTACAGAACACTTACAGAACTGAGAAGGCAGTTTTTATTTTACAAATTTTGTGCCAGTGTGAAATAGGTTCATTGTCAACAAATTTGAAATGAAATAGTTCCAAAAATTTGAAAAAAAGTTTAATTTAAAATAAATATTTATAAACTTAATATGAATTGTTTTAAAGTGTATTTAAAAAAATTAAAATGCTAAAATAAAAAAAAAATTTTTTAAACTGAATATGTGCAACAAAAGTGAGAAGGGAGCACAACATTTGATCTTTAGCAATAAATGAAAAACTAAGAAACACTAAAATACTGGGTGATAGTTAACTTGCATGGTTTTCCTGAGAATCATATGAAGAACTGCTGAGCAAACGACGCAGCCACTTCTGTACAGCTTGTAGGATTTGTTGAGAAAGTAAACATGGGTGGATCTTGGCTAGTAATGCTCCACACTGACTAAGGTAATCACTGGAGAAAGGTATTAAGGAAAATTGAAATTCTGACATGGAATGAACTGAAATGAAACATTTAACTCTTATATGTTGTTGACTGATTATCAAAATTAAAGTATACATTTGAGTTTACTGGATGGTATTTAAGGGATACATATTGATTTGACATTCAAATATTGGTTATTGAACTATGCAGTTAAGATTTGAGTTAGGTAAAAAGGAATTAGACATACAAAAAAAAAAAAAAAAAACAGAATCTGGTATTAAAAAAGTTTATGGTGAGAATGGGAAACTAGAATACAAATTAAGATGGTATAGAACTCACACCTGTAATGAAGGGCAGGGTTTGACAGGTTTCCCTTACTCAAATGCACATCATCATCATACCAGCAAAGTGGTTTGTTTCCAGTCTTCCGAGAAAGAAACATCTGGCCATGAGAAAATATTACCTTCCTTGTAAACAGGTGAAAGCTAGCAACAAGAAGTGCATCTGGCTGTAAAAAAATCTGCCACAACTAATTCTGTCTGACTCATACAAGCATGGAAAAGTGGAGATGATGATGATGATGAAAATGATGAACACTAATTTCATTTTTTTGCAAATTAGAAGGCAGTTGAAATCCAAGCTATGTTCATGTAATTACATAACTTCCACTGACACCTAAAACTAACAAATTTTATTTGTGACCATAGCTTCATGGATGGGTATTCATCTAAAATAATTTGTTTGTTGCTTTAATATTTGGCAGGAATTACGTTTGAAAAACTGATACCTGAAGAAGACAAATCAAATTGTTGGATATAGAAACAAAAAGAAAGTAGTACTTAATCATAGATATAAAACAAAGCATTCTTTGCGCGAATGACATAAATGTTAATGTTATTTTCCAGCAAATATAAAATCCTCTTTCTATATTTGCCAATTTTTAAAGGATTTTTCATAGTTTAGTTTTTGTTGTTTTACTAGCTTCATTCTAATCTTTTTCTTTAACTCAACTTGTAAAAATTTAAGCTTTCAAGACAGATTGCTTTGGACAATTTTCAGCTTGCAAGTTTTTGTTTCATATAAGCATCGCTAGTAGAAACGAATCAATGCATTTTTTATTCCAAAGTATCTACTTAATACACTTTAAATTGAATATTTCAAAAATATACCATCCATTCAAGTCATTAACAAATAATATAGTTAGCGTCTATTCCTTGGAGATAAGCGATCAATTCATAATCAATTATTTGGCTGAACTTCTTTTATATCTTCCAAATAAAAATAGTTTGTTGGCTTGCCTGAAATACCTTGATAACTCTTTGGTCTCCACATCATTTTATAAATTCTTTTTCAACATACTAGGAAAACAGGTTTTGTTGATATATATCATAACTGTTACTTGTTTATAGCAACAGCTTATAGGTTTCATCCCAAGGGAGCTTTGAATAGCTTGTAATTCAATTACATCCTGTAATCATTATCACCACTATCTTTGCCATTACTGCTATCATCTCATTTTTTTATACCATGTCAAATTCTAATGCAATTTCTGTGAAATTCTATCTAATCTTGACTCACTCCACCACTTTTAAATAAGAAGCCAGTTTCTATATTAATCTCCCTGAACTTCTCCAATAACCAACATTTGATAAACGAACATCATCATCATTAACATCCACTGCCCATGCTGGTATGGGTTGGACAGTTTGACATGGAGCTGGCTAGCAGGCAGCTGTCCAGATTCCAACTATCTGTTGTGGCATGGTTTCTATGGCTGGAAGCCCTTCTTTATGCCAACCACTTCAAAGGGTGTGCTGGGTGCTTTTTATGTGCACCAGCATGGGTGCATTAATGCAGCACAGGCACAGGTGCTTTTTAAGTGACATCAGCACCTGAAAGGACAAGCCTGTATGTGTGAAAGACAGTGATTTTACTTAGCTTGACATGTCTTATCAAGTACAGCAGATCGCCGCATCTCTCAGTCCCTTACCATTTCCTCAGTGAGACCCACCATCTAAAGATCCTTTCTCACCACTTCATCCCATGTCTTCCTGGGTCTATCCTTTATAGGAAACATCTATCTCAACTAACCTCTTTCAGAAGTCATCGAGGTCAGTGACTTAATTTCATTCCCTTCACTTGTATTCCTGACCAACACACTGACTCATAATCCCTTTCTCATTTCTCAATAGATCTTCTACCAAACCATGATAATTTCTGCTTTACTGGATCTCCTAAGATAGATTCCACCTCACATCAGTCTACCCCAAAATGACTCCTGCAGAACTCTTTCAATTCAACTAACAGGTTGAAGCTCTATCGTCTTTATTCTGACTATCCCTGGCAGTAAATATATTTAATTTCTCATTCATCTGAAACAGTGACAGTAATATGATAATGCTAAGTATGACCATTCATACAACCAAAATTTACTACCCTATGACTAACTCATAGATGTGATGCAGCTGTACAGCTAATAAATACTGCCTACATGTAGAGAATGTTACCCACCATCTCCAATGAGGAGGATTACTCAATATCATAATGCCTGCTGCAAGACAAGCATAAACAATATTTTCATGCATTGCAGCCTTCAAATTCATGTCTCTTTCAGGTAAAGGCATATGAGTACATGTCAGGTATTTTGCTTTCTGTTCTACACTGCATACATATGCAAGACTCTACCCAAACTCTCTTTTTTTTTTTTGACTTAACTTGTTTTGCTGCCATATACATAGTCACTACATATAAACATTTATCTGATCCCCATATTACCACGTACTGACTAATCCAGACACTGCTCCTGGTATTACCCTCAAAGTATGCGCTGAGCTAATCTTACCTCAATCAAATTTTTCAATCTTGCACTATAAGGGTTTATCCTAATTCACGGAAACACATCAGCATGTTCTAATCTCAAGAAAGACAACCACTCTGCCTCTGCCAACTACTACTCTTTTACAGTCATTTATATCTTAAAGACGATAGAATTGTAAACAACCACTTCCTTCACCTTGAATGTTATTAGTTGCTGTTGAGATTGGTCTATTGAAGAGCTACTCCCTAATGTCATACATAGTGGTTTTTCAATCTTGAAAACTTTGAAAATCTTGAAAATGTAGTAGGCCTTAACAGTTACAATGCTCACAACTGCTTCTGCAATGAGGATCTCAGAGTTCAGTTGCCCATCTATGGGTGCCAACCAGCTGTAATAATCTCTAGAATAGGAAGATTCTTGTCAGACTGCTTCATCATGGTGTGCATCAATGACTCACACATTATCAATTTTGATATACTTCAGTATTCAGTTATGTTGCCACACTCTTCCTTCTGAGATTCGTAACTTTCTCACTGGCAGATGGTGCCCCACCCCCACCCCAACCCTGACTTTCAGTCCTACTTAACCTTTCCCTCTCAGGCATCATTGCACATGCAAATTAGGCTTGAAGTACTTCTTTAAAGGACCTCAAAAACATCTGCCAATAACAGCATGACAATTTAGACACCTTCAACAATAGTAAAACACAGCCAGTACTCATATCAAGAAGTCTTACTTGCATATATAGGGATGAAGATAATGTGAAACACACAAGTCACTCACCAAAGATTAAAGATTCCTTCACCTCTACATTACAATGAGTACAAATGTGTTATTGATTCTTACAACTCTCTCTTCTTGTGATAACTACTTTTTTTTTTCAACTAATAAGCTACTTACCACCTCTATACAAGTTCACTCAATGAACCCACTCCTCTTCTTCCTTCTCTTCTTTCTCCTCTTACATTATTTTTGCTGCATCTCACTTTCCAAATTCTGCTCTAAATACTTTGCTAAACCCCTTCTTAGCTTGATCTAATCCCTCTACAATTCCTTCCTTTGCACACACTTTTCCTATAAGCATCAACCTCTTAAATTCAGGTTAAACTTCAAATGCATCAATCTCATCAGTCCGATTGGGTGTTCAAAGGTCTTAACACAAATGGCCTTGTTTTCTAACTAAATAAATAAAAACAATTTTCACTTTCAGCATCACCACACTTGTCAGTGTCATTGTTATCATCAGTCATCATTACATTAATCATTACAACCATCAATATCACCATCATCATCATCAGCACCATCACCCCTTCCCATCACCAACAATGACACTCATGCAAAGACCAACCTTATCACTACCATCATCATTATCATCATTATCAGCAGCATCAGGCTTATGCTTCCATTACACTACTCTTACATTTGAACTATGCATTTGTAAATGTGTACGAACTGGAAAACTGCCAGAGTACTCTGATACAGATAAAATAAAATTTGGGTGGAGATAAAGGCTTCAGTAACTCTTGCGTTACCGGTATTGATGTCTGGGCCAGATCAGGTTGTAGTAAATGACTAATGACCAGCCAAGCTAGTTTCCTGAAGTAGTCACCTATCAATTAGATCTTGAACTACTTTAACTTCAATAATCTGTAAGAAAATGAGTTCAAACTGAAATTTATCAAAACACATCTAACAGAGGAACAACAAGTTGGTAAAATAAATGCAATACAGCTGATTCATTGAAGGAAAGCCTCTATGTGATTTCTCAGCCTAGAAGAAATAGCAGCTAAATCCTCCTTAAACTGCACCCAACCATCTTAGAAAAGGACATATTGGATAATATAATTTAAGGGACACTAATCCATAAAAAGAACAAAATGAGACAGGACATCAATTTAAGTATCCTTTTCAGTAATTTGTTGTTCAAAGCAGGACCATTAATTCTATGTATGGTATCAGATCACATGAGAATATAGCTTACAATAAGAGGAGAGCTAAAAAATGGAAATTATATCAATAACAAGTAACAGAAGATGATAAATAGGTTTCTCTATTTGTGTGAGTGTGTGTGGGTGTGTGTGTGTGTGTGTGTGTGAGTGTGTGTGTGTGTGCGTGTGTTGTGTGTGTGTGTGTGTGTGCATGTTTAGATGGGTGCAAGTGTGCTCAGACAGTGTATTAGAAGCCTGCTCAATGCTAACTTAATTATCATGGTGAACAATAACAGTGATACAATATTTAATTAGTCTGCAAATAAAATAGAATTGAACATACTCCGAAACAAAGAAAGCTAATAGACATATTAGTTATGTGTGTGTGTGTGTGTGTGTGTGTGTGTGTGTGTGTGTGTGTGTGTGTGTGTTTCTGTATATATGTGTGTGTAAATATATTTATATATTATATATATATATATATATATATATATATATAGGATATATATATATATATATATACACATATATACATATATATGATATATACATATATATATACACATATATACATATATATGATATATACATATATATATATATACATATATACATATATATGATATATACATATATATATATATACATATATATATATATACATATATATATATATATATATATATATATATATATATATATATATATATAGTCCCACCCATGCTAGCCTGGAACACAATGTTAAATGATGATGATGATGATATATATATATAATGATATATTCCTCTTTTTTTCCATTGTGTACATCATTTTGACTTTTGTTGTTTTTCTTGTTTCTGTTTTTGTTGTTGCTTTGCCTATGTATATATATATATATATATATATATATATATATAAGAAATGTACAGTTAAACATCTAAATATACTGGAAACAATATAATCCATATGTACAAGTAAAAACAGGCTTGGAAAGATTGGTAAAATAGAGGCAGCAAGAAATTATACCCGATAGCTAGAAGAGAAGCTAGACATCAAATTTACATAGCAGGGACAGGTAGATGTCATAGCCTACAACTGGCATAATAGCTTCATAGTCAACTGTTACAAGAATAAATAAGATGTCTTAAATAGAAGTAATTACAGAGATACCAAATTGCTGGACCAGGTCAAGAACATATACTGAAAGAGTTATAGCCCAATTAATTAGGAAGAAAATTAGCCTAGATGAGATACAGTTTGCTTTGTACTACTGATGCCCTCTTTCTAATAAGACAACTGTAGAAGTATTTAGCTAAAAGTAAGCCACTGTACTTGTCACTCATCAGCCTGAAGAAAGCCTTCAAAAG
This sequence comes from Octopus bimaculoides, assembly GCF_046866305.1. NCBI lineage: Eukaryota > Metazoa > Mollusca > Cephalopoda > Octopoda > Octopodidae > Octopus > Octopus bimaculoides. The sequence continues at coordinate 106,740,398 of NC_142932.1, read as the reverse complement.
GGTTCCTTGCACTGTGATCTAATGGTCTCTGAGGAAGCTAGGAGTAGACAAGCTGCTTGTCTACTCCTAGCATAATGTTGATATATAGTGAACATAGCATATAATTCACTGTCTTTCTGAGAATGTGTAGCCTGCTCTGGAGCAAGTATTATCACATAACAAATCCAAGGTTATGCTACAGGGAGAGATGCAGAGCCCCGGGAACATTCTGTTCTACATAGAATAATGATTCTGTTTCTCTCAAAGCAAAGTGAAAGTGGCAGGCTAAGACATACTACTCTTTCAAAGTGAATAAACTAACAATTTAGTCAGCAGAAATGATTGCTAGCTCAGCTTAAAGCAATATAATAGACACAAGATGGAGGATATAGTAGTACACAAAAGAAATCAACAGAAGTAGATTTAGAGAAAAGAGACCATATTCTTAGAGATGAGGAAAATCCATGGAAAGGGAGAAGGAAAGCATTTAAAAAATAGGGAAAAAGAGATTGGGGTAAAGGAATAATGTGTGATGCAGAAATGGAGGGTAATAATAAGTTATGATTGAGAATGGAAAGGAAGGAAAAAGAAAGGAAATATAACAAAGCTGTTTGATACAGATAGACACAAACTAGAAGGAAGACAGGAAATGGAGTTGATTCAAAGAAGAGAAAGGAGAAAGAAGTAATAGCAAAGAGGATGGGAGGTTACATAGAATCAAATAATTTATTTTTGCATTGTTAGTTTAACAATCTCAAAATAAAGGATTTTGAAGATCTCACTATAAATAATAGCAGCCTCCTCTCCTCCAAAATAAGAGCAGACAGGATAAAACGTAAAAGAAAGTTAATGTGTATAAAAAGAAGGATGGTGTGTGAGATAAGAAGAACACCTGGAAGAAGAGGTAAAATACATAAACAAAAACTAAAGAATTATAATCTCTGCTACAAGATCACAAAATGACTTGATGAATTGTTTTGAGGTGATGATATGAAGATAACAGAAAATACAAATGCAATCAGTCAGAAAGGAAATGAAAGACAAGAGAAAGAGTAGTGGAAGCAGTAAAACAAAGGGAAGTGAAGTAGTAAAGTGGATGTTAACATGCTTAATGTAGTGAAGCAAAAACATTTCGAGAAATTACATTGTACTCTGTAGAGAAGAGAAAAGAATCATTAGCTTAATGATATTAATGATAAATTCTGATCAAGGAAGACATGGGGGACAACTCTGAAATTT